>NC_091470.1:206605110-206813876 GCF_036971445.1 Narcine bancroftii
GACTCGAATACATGGACCTATATTTCTCAGCCTTGAGTTGTCAACTGGAGCAAAGTATATGCTGGAACAGGATCAGTTTTGACACAGACCTTCCTGCTGACATGAATGAATGAACCGTCAGCAAAAGGTTAAACAGAGAACAAAAAAGAAAATATGAAAAGGTCAAAGCTTGAGCATTCTGAAAATGTTTCATCCCGAGCCTCAGCTTCTGTAAGGGTTATCAAAACAATTTTCTGCGGTGTGATAGATCTATCAGAAGGATGGACATGCCGGACAGTAGATAGTTCCCCTAACGTACCAGGAATCCCCACAACTCCCAGCAGTGGGAAGTAAATTGACGTAATGTAGTAAATGGCAGCATATCCCATTTTCCATGCGAGATAACGATCAATATACAGAAGGTTCAAACGATCGGGTTTAAAGGGGATTCTATCAATACGATTTTATAGAAGAAAAGGAGAGTCCACCGAGACCATTGGCGTCAACCTGCCGTTCATCAGGTCACCCTCGTCTCATTGAACAAACACCGTGAACTCTTTGTTCCTCCGTTGGACAAGGATCAGTGAATGACAATCGTCAGGGGAGTCGACGAGCAAATGTTTTTCATGTTGTTTATGACATATTGTAGAAAAGGGTGTCGAATATTTTCCCGCATCCTCCGATTAAGAGGGGACGCACATGGGAAGATTATTGAGATGGTTAGGGAAGCCAATTCAACTTTGGCCCAACTGGGAGGTTGTGAAACAGCTAGCATCCTTTTAACAAATTTTAATTGTGCAGTCTCATAATAATTCTGAACCTGAGGCAGTTGAACTCAACCTAAAGCATATTTCTCAGTCAATTTCTGCAATTGTACCCGATCTAATTTCCTTTCCACAACATTTTCCTTAACGCCATATACGTTCCAAGTTAAGTTCCCAAAAGAACGTGTGCATCCTCGTATTTAAAAGATTTCAATAACCCAGTGATTTCGAATGTGAATTCCCTAATATCATAATCACGTCTACACTTTTCGGTTCTTTTGACGGATTGCAGCAGTATTTTAAAAACTCGAATATAATTCTGACAACAGAAGAACAATATCACCAGAATAGAATTGTTGGACTGTTTCCCACACTCAAATAACGTTCTGTCATCGCGGAAATATAGGCACAGATGCTCACACAAGTTGGTGCATTCCTTAATGGTATCTGCAAAACGCACTGAGATTTTAGACCATTTATTTGTAAATTCTCAAAGGTAGTTGTAATAGAAAGTGCATTTAATGACAAGGATATCCAATTAATGTAAAGAAATATTTTACCCCATTCTCCAGTTGCCTCTTTGCCCTCTGTGACAATGTATAAGTACACGTGTTGGGAGAAGAACTGAGAAATTGGAACATGAATCCATTGCTGCAGGACATATGTCGGGGTATTAAAGTATTTGTCTGGGAAAAAATAATTTTAAACTGGACATGTCAAGTGATATATGGTAAAAGGAATTGACAAAAAAAAATAAAGTTCATGGACAGAGAGAGCGAACAATAAAAACATTGACTTCCTCTGATTTTCCACCTCCGAATCTCTCTGCAACCTATTATTCTTTTGGAGTCTCCCACGCAATGTATTTACAAATATAATATGACTGATTGTTAAAGCATTGAATAATACAAGTAAACCGTTCGGCAACAAAGGTGTTATGATGCACCTGAATACAATATATGCTTCGAAGAGGCGTGAAGAGACAAATTCAGTGTTTTCAAGGCAGTAGCATTGACTTAGAGGGGTTCATACTCTCTGAGAGAGAGAGGGAGAGAGAGTACAGAGAGAGTGAGAGAGAGAGAGAGGGGGGGAGAGAGAGAGAGAGAGAGAGAGAGAGAGAGAAGATAGAGAGGCATACAGAGACCACTTCTAGTGTTACAGCCAGCAACAGCTGCTGGGAATGGAGCAGGACAAGCTGGCAAGCTTATGGAAACCCCAATTTGGGGTTAAATATAGATGCTTTCAGATGCAACGGGGGATTCTCGGAGCAGGGTATTATACCAACAGGAGAAGAGTTAGGTTGACCTCCTGACCGGTTCTCCATTTTCAAGTGGCCACCCGACAACCGCATGGGAGTACAATGGGCTGCTTTACAGTTTTACAGTTGGGTCTTTTGGCCACCTGAAAGTGGTCAGGGGACCCATCCGAACCGCGGAGGAAGTAATACCTTGCACTGATGGTGTTCGACCAGTCGTAGAGCTCCAGCGGTTTATAATTCCTTCTTCTTTAGCACATGAATTTTTTTTCCACGCTCATAAATATAGGGGGATGTCCGGAATGAGTAAATACGTTCACATTGTTGGACATCTTAAAATGAAAATCCCGTACGTCCAAATCACTTTCTTTAACATGAGCTTTTATGTTCCGAGTTAAGTATCCAGAGGAAAGTGCGCCTCCTCGTATTTAAAAGATATCTATAACACAGTGGTTTAGAATATGAATCCCATAATATCATAATCACTTGTACGCCCTTCTGTTCTCTTGATGGATTGTAGCAGGATTTTAAAACTTCGAATATAATTCTGCCAACAAAACAGTTATATCACCGGAATAGAATTGCTGGACTGGTTTCCACGCTGAAATAATATACTGTCTTCAACGGAAATAGAGGCAACAGATGCACAATGTCGTTGATGAGTCCTTTAATGATAAAACTACAAAACCCACGAAGATTTTACAACATTTATTTGTAAATTCTCAACAATGATTGTAATAGCAAGTGGAGTTAATGACAAAAATATCCATTTAATGTAAAGAAATAGTTTACCCCATTCTTCAGCTGCTTCCTGAATGCCCTCTATGACAATGTATAAATGCACGTGTTGGTACAGGTACTGAGAAATTGCAACATGAATCCACATTGCTGCAGGACATATGTCGGAGTATTCAAGTACTTGTCTGCATAAAAATAATTTTGTATTGGCCAAGTCAAGTTATATATGGTAAAATGAATCCACAACAAAATAAAGTTGATTGACAGAGTGAACAATAAAAACATTGACTTCCTCCGATTTTCCACCTCCGAATCTCTCTGCATCCCACGATTGTTTCGGAGAATCCGACGCAATTTATTTACAAATATTATATGACTAATTGTTAAAGCATTGAATAATACAATTAAACTGAAAGGCAACAAAGGTGTCATGATGCAGTTGAACACCCGGTATGCCTGGAATAATGGTGAAGCGACAAATTCAGTGTTTCCAATGCAGTACCATGGGACGTGGTCAATAATATAGAGCGGTTTCATGGAAAAATAGGAGGGAACATACCTGGCACAGGTTACTATCGGCACCATTACTGTCAGCACAGCCGCGGTTCTCTCCGTGCAATAACGTTCCTTCAGCTTTTGACTACAAATGGCAACAGAGCGATCGAACGTAAAAGCCACCGTCAGCCAAACTGAAGAATCCATGACTGAAATTCTCACGACAAGGCTAAGAGCGCATAGTGGAGTTATAAGCAAATAACTGGAATATTGATAGATATTATTTATTTGATCCAACAGAACGCCAGACACAACGCTTATTAAATCTGTCATTGCCATTCCAGCCAAATAACGAGCTGTGCATTTGGAGATTCCACATTTTCCACGTGAGAGAATCACAATCACAAGTAAAAAAAGAGAAAAATATGTAATTCAATTGACGTCAACCTGACCTGTTTTACTTGATGCACCTGGCCCATCATGTACCCTGTCTCAACCCATTCTTAGTCCGGCTCGTTGGCTGACAATTATTGAGTGTAAAGTCAGCTGCCTTGGGCTACTTTTGTCCCATCGAGTTGGCAAGAACGACGAGCCGGATCGGAGGGTGCGTCACATGTTCCATCTGTTTTGAGCGGGACTCTGAGATCCACAGCTTTAACCGCGAGCAGATACTCACCTCAGAGTTAGTCCTCCGTTGTGATCTTAAAATGCTGGGTGCGTTGATAGTGGATAGGATGTGGAGTCCGAAATCCTGTATTTCTTCAGGAATAGAGCCTTCGACATATGGAATCTTAAAATATAAATATAAAGCTAGCAAGAGCACACGGAAGGGAATGTGAGTGTGATACTCTCATTCTTATTCAACACAATTATGGGGACGTGAGGGAGTAGAAACATTTGCCACATCGGCGATCAATTGGAAAACGTAAAGGAAGAGCTGTGGTGTTATTCACAGCTGTAATATTGCAAGGTTTCGTCGATAGACTCGAATACATGGACCTATATTTCTCAGCCTTGAGTTGTCAACTGGAGCAAAGTATATGCTGGAACAGGATCAGTTTTGACACAGACCTTGCTGCTGACATGAATGAATGAACCGTCAGCAGAAGGTTAAACAGAGAACAAAAAAGAAAATATGAATAGGTCAAAGCTTGAGCATACTGAAAATGTTTCATCCCGAGCCTCAGCTTCTGTAAGGGTTATCAAAACCATTTTCTGCGATGTGGCAGATCTATCAGGAGGATGGACATGCCGGACAGTAGATAGTTCCCCTAACGTACCAGGAATCCCCACAACTCCCAGCAGTGGGAAGTAAATTGACGTAATGTAGTAAATGGCAGCATATCCCATTTTCCATGCGAGATAACGATCAATATACAGAAGGTTCAAACGATCGGGTTTCAAGGGGATTCTATCCATACGATTTTATAGAAGAAAAGGAGAGTCCACCGAGACCATTGGCGTGAACCTGCCGTTCATCAGGTCACCCTCGTCTCATGGAACAAACACCGTGAACTATTTGTTCCTCCGTCGGACAAGGATCAGTGAATGACAATCGTCAGGGGAGTCGACGAGCAAATGTTTTTCATGTTGTTTATGACATATTTTAGAAAAGGGTGTCGAATATTTTCCCGCAACCTCCGTTTAAGAGGGGACGCACATGGGAAGATTATTGAGATGGTTAGGGGGAGCCAATTCAACTTTGGCCCAACTGGGAGGTTGTGAAACATCTAACATCCTTTTAACAAATTTTAATTGTGCAGTGTCTGAACCTGAGGCAGTTGAACTCAACCTAAAGCATATTTCTCAGTCAATTTCTGCAATTGTACCCGATCTAATTTCCTTTCCACAACATTTTCCTTAACGCCATATACGTTCCAAGTTAAGTTCCCAAAAGAACGTGTGCATCCTCGTATTTAAAAGATTTCAATAACCCAGTGATTTCGAATGTGAATTCCCTACTATCTTAATCTCGTCTACACCTTTCGGTTCTTTTGACGGATTGCAGCAGTATTTTAAAAACTCGAATATAATTATGCCAATAGAAGAACAATATCACCAGAATAGAATTGTTGGACTGTTTCCCACACTCAAATAACGTTCTGTCATCGCGGAAATATAGGCACAGATGCTCACACAAGTTGGTGCATTCCTTAATGGTATCTGCAAAACGCACTGAGGTTTTAGACCATTTATTTGTAAATTCTCAAAGGTGGTTGTAATAGAAAGTGCATTTAATGACAAGGATATCCATTTAATGTAAAGAAATATTTTACCCCATTCTCCAGTTGCCTCCTTGCCCTCTGTGACAATGTATAAGTACACATGTTGGGAGGAGAACTGAGAAATTACAACATGAATCCATTGCTGCATGACATATGTCGGGGTATTCAAGTATTTGTCTGGGAAAAAAATAATTTTAAACTAGACATGTCAAGTGATATATGGTAAAAGGAATTCACAAAAAATTAAAGTTGATTGACAGAGAGAGCGAACAATAAAAACATTGACTTCCTCCGATTTTCCACCTCCAAATCTCTCTGCAACCTATGATTTTTTGGAGTCTCCCACGCAATTTATTTACAAATATAATATGACTGATTGTTAAAGCATTGAATAATACAAGTAAACCGTTCGGCAACAAAGGTGTTATGATGGACCTGAATACAATATATGCTTCGAAGAGGCGTGAAGAGGCAAATTCAGTGTTTTCAAGGCAGTAGAAATGACTTAGAGGGGTTCATACTCTCTGAGAGAGAGAGAGATTGAGAGAGAGAGGGAGAGAGAGTACAGAGAGAGAGAGAGAGAGAGAGAGAGAGAGAGAGAGAGAGAGAGAGAGAGTGGAGACGGGAAAGGTTGGAGATTGGCAACGAAATTTACCAATGGAGGCTCGAGTATCGTTTTAAAGCCTTTATTTCGCATGGTGCATCATTGGTAGTTGGCGGCAGTCTCCATAATTACTGACTCTGAAATCTCATCTATAAGCATGTTTATTTATAGGGAGGTGCCTAAAATGTGTTAAAGGAAATAGGATTATGTAAAGAAATAATAATATATTTATTATATATTTTTTTATATTCGGATCTTAGTTTTATCTAATATGTCTAATTCTTTTGAATTCTTTTGAAATCTTTTAAATACGAGGATGCACACGTTCTTTTGGGAACTTAACTTGGAACATATACAGCATTAAGGAAAATGTTGTGACACGGAAATTGGCGAGGGTAGCATTGCAGAAATTGACTTAAAAATATGCTTTAGGTTGAATTCAACTGCCTCAGTTTCAGAATTAATCACCAATGTTAATGCCTAAGACTCGCTCATTTTCGCTCATTAGGTGCTGTCTTAAAACGGGCTGTTTGCCAATTATGTTAGTGCCAATGTCAAACCTGTTATCTCTATCTCCCTTTCACAGATCGGTGACAACTATGTTTATGACAGTGTTAATTTTTCTTTGTTAAGTTTCTTCCACAGATTCTTTCTAATTCATAATTAAAAATTGAAACACGCAGCATTATTTCGATTTAATTCATCACCCTCATTTACTTTCACAGTGTATAAATTCTGCAGCTTCAGGTATTATTTGACATAACGGGGTGGGTGATATGTGGTGATTATAACCCACAGCTTCAACACTTTGCTTGAAAGACATTTATATTTATTTCACATCTCTTAGTTCCGTAGTTCCTTCTCAGGGAAGTTTGCTTGTTTAATTGACGACTCCACCCTAACTAATAGCAATGTTTCCTGGATATATGAGGTTAAGTATTAGCATCTACCCAATTGCATTTAATGTCACATTCGGTTCTGCCGACCGCACGTCTACTCCTGCGACTCGTAGAAATCACGATTTCCCTTCTCTCGTGTGACCTAACACTATGCCAGGGACGTTAATATCGATTGTAATGCGGCGGGCATTTACAGCAAGGAGATGATATGGTACCCTGCTAAAACCCACTGCAGGAGATATGGGCTGTATGAATGGTCACCGGAATTATTTCGGCTATAAACGATAGAAAGAGGGAGATCCCTCCTTTTACTTACTTAGTTCGATCCCTTTTCCAATGGTGATCCAGCCATCAACGCCAAAGTATCTTTTCGCATATTTTATTTCTCATAGTTTTGAAGAGATATTGGCGATCTGGTTAAGAAGGTCTATAACAGGTACAGGCAATACGGAGCAAATGAGGTACTAGAAGAGTATAGAAAATGTAAAGAAATATTTAATAAGAACATTAGGACGGCAAAAAGAAGACGAGGTTTCTTTGAGAGATTAACGTGAAGGTAAACTCGAAGGGATTTCACAAGAATGTTATGAGTAAAAGGATGGTAAGGGTCAAAATTGGCCCCTTAAATGATCAGGGTTGTGGTCTATGAGTGGAGCCTCACAAGATGGGGGTGATCTGAACTATCTTTTTTTGCATCAGTATTTACTCATAATGTTGGCATGGTGTATAAGGAAGGAAGGGAAACAAGACGTAGTGGCAGGGAGCAAATAGAGATTAAAGAGGAGGAGGTGTTTTCTGTCTTACAGAAAATAATGATAGACAAATCCCCAGAGCCTGGCATGATATTCACTCGGATCCTGAGAGAGACGAATGCAGAAATTACAGGGGCCCTGGTTAAGTTGCCAGTGGATTGGAGGGTAATTCATGATGTACTGTAGTTTATAACAGACTCCAAAAGTCAACTAGTAAACTTGGGAGTTACAGGACGATGAGCCTGATATCAGAGTAAGCTTATTATTTGAGGCTATTCTGAGAGATCGGATATGTACGATGGGAAAGGCAAGGGACGATTGTCAGCATGGTGTTATGCGTGGTAGATTGTGTTTTATGAATCTTATCGAGGTCTTCGAGGAGGATAACAAGAAAGTAGACGAAATAAAAGCTATGGATGTTGTTTTCACGGACTCTAGTTAGGCCTTTGACGAGATACCACACGGAAGGTTCAGATAAAAGGTATCAATTGAAAGATTGTAAACCGGATTCGAAATTTTATGAAAGGTAGAAGACAGAGGAAGGTAGATGGTGGTTTCTCAGACTGGAGGCCTGCGATTAGTGGTGATCCTCATGGATCAGCGCTGCTGCTATTCTTGTTTGCTGTCTCTATCGATGATCTTCATGATAACGTGGTAAATTGGACCAGCAAGTTTGCTGATGACACTAAGATTGGAGTTGTTGTGGACAATGAGGAAGGCTTTCAAACCTTTCGGAGGTATCTTGACCAACTGGCAGATGGAACTTATTACAGATAATTGTGAGGTGTTCCATTTTGGAAGGGAAAACCAAGGTAGAAGATACGTGGTAAAGGGACGGGCACTAAGGAGTGCAGAGAAACAAAAAAATCCGAACATTTAGATTCATAGATTCCCGAAAGTGGCGATACAGGTAGACAGGGTTTAGAAGAATACACTTTGGCATCTTGGCCTCCATAAATGAAAGTATTGAGTACAGGAGGTGCAATGTTATGGTGAGGTTATATAAGACATTAGTGGGGTGAAATTTGAAGACTTATATGCTGTCGTGTTCACGAAACGTGAGGAAGGATATCAATAAGATTGAAAGAGTTCATAGAAGATTTAATTGGATGTTGCTTGGTTTCAGGATTTGAGTTAATGATAAAAATTAAACAGGTTAGGACTTTATTCCTTAGAGTGTAGAAGAATGAGAGAAGATTAGATAGAGGTTTACAACATTATGAGATGTTTAGACAGGGTAAATGCATGTAGACGTTCTCCAACTAGATTAGCAGAGTATCATACCATAGGACATGGCTTCAGGGTGATACGGGAATGTTTAGGGGGAACATAAGGATGAACATTTTCACTCATAGAGTCGTGGCAGCGTAGAGCAAGTTGCTATTGACATTACAAATGCGGATTCATTTGGATGACAATGGTCTGAATAGTGATGGAACGGTCCAGATCGGTGGGACTAGAAGCATGATGTTTTCTGCACTGACTAGAAGGGTCGAATGGCATATTTTCTGCGCTGTAGTGTTCCATGGTTCTGTGATATATCATGACCGCGATGGAGCAGTCTCCTCTGCCCACCTACTCTGAAACCTCTCTCTGCAAACACGTATACAGTATTTATGAAGAAAGACAATAACAGAAATTTGAATCGCATAATGGAAGAAGATGGTGAGAACAGCATCAAGATATATATTATATTTTGTCGATGTTAAATTCAAGAAATTTTTCACTATGAACACAATTTTGTCCAGAACCACTGTTAACGTCTTTGACTATTGTTAAAGATATAACTTAGTTTACAAATAATGTCTCGCTCTTATGATGCTGTAACTAAACGAGTTGTTTCAATTTATGTTCGAGTTAATGTGCAAAATGTCAATTCGAACTTTATTCCACTATTCGATACCAATGATGTTAGTACCTCGATTAGACATTTCATCATAAAAATTCTTCCACGGTGATACTGCTTAAGAACAGAAAAGAGATGGAAAATGTAGGAGAACGATCAGAGATTTTCCAGTGGAGCACTGAAAGGAGCGAGAGAGAGAATATGTTTGAAAACATTTGCTCGGGACTGTGCGCATTCATTTGACCACTCACTTGTCTGGATCAACCTCTATCTTCCATTTCCCGGTCCATGTCTGCATCTGAACCATGTTATTTTCTATTATTTGTTGGCTTTTTACTGCTCCTTTGTTCTTAGTGTCACCCGCAAATGGACGAAAACACCCAGGGACGTTCCCATCCAGATCCATTGTGATCGAGGTCACGGATATAGGTGATCTAACACAGATCCATGCGGATTGCCACGTGTTGCGATCTTCTGACCAGAGGAAGACACTTCCATTCATCCAGTTGCATTGAGAACTTACTTGATTTCATCTACGCAATAAGCTGTTTTTCAACATCTTGGGACATGTCATCTATACTGTTGCAGGCAGTACTATTACTCAATAGCATAGCTAGGACGTCTTTGTCATCCTTTTGCAGAACTGCTTAATGAAACAATGATATTGCTCATTTAATCAGTTCCTCCCCAATCTTATGATTCTCCCTCGTTTTGCTATCAGAAGAGAAATTTCATACTCACTTTCAGGGCTTTAATTTGCGCAGTGAATAATGAAGTGATTTTTCATTTATTTTCAAACTATTCTTTCAGTGATTTAAATATTCCAATTTCGGATTGCATGCTTAGGATGTTCCGCAGTCATTAAAGAAATGTATATATAGCGTGTGCAGCCTCTCGGGCGATAGAGGGAAATCTTGTCAGTGTAAACAGTGATTTACAAAATGATTTAAAAGGGTTGGAAGTCAGTGACAGTGCACAGCACCTGAAAAAGGAGCACAATGAACAGAAAAACAAAATGAAGGTACAGATATTGCTTACTTTAGAGCACTCTCTGGTGAGGACATAAAGCAAGTGCCAGTTGGATATTATATTAATGCGGGTTTATTGATGATAAAATGGAGGTTACGTGAGTTTCCTGCTAATGAAAATTGGACAGTTGTTCATCAGGTTGTAATTCCTAAAGCCTATCGGGATTAACCTTTAAAAATTTAGGTGGGCAGTTTGGGGTAAAGAAAATTACCTATAAAATGATGAATCTATTATATTGGCCGAATTTGAGAAATGTTGCTGAGGCATTTTGTAAGACCCGATACATTAGTCAAATTGTGGCAAAACCTAATCAGGGTCCACTAGTTGCTCCTTTAAAACTGATTCCCGTTTTGGAGATTTTTATGCTAACATAATAGTTGAGATAAATCACGTCGTTCAATTTGACTAACCAAAATAGAGACCATGTGTTTTTCAACAATTAGTTGATAATTTGAGATATAAACAAATTCCATCATCTGCATCTCACTCGGAATCTCAAGGAGCATCGAAGAGGTTCCATTCATATTATGATAACTATTACGGAGACCTATTGTTGTGAGAATGAAAGAGTTTGTGATGGAAGTGCTCGTTTACTTTTGTTTGCCATAAGGAAATTGCTGCAATAATCCTTAGATTTTAGGCCTTTTGAATTAGTATTTGGACATGGCGTTAGGAGGTCTTTTATATTCTTCAAGGAACAGTGTTTATGAGGAAGTGCATTTGAAGTTTTTAATTATGAATCACAATCATGAGATAATTTGAAAAAAATTGTTTAAGATAGTTGAGGAAGATTTGAAAGTGGCTCAAGATATAATCAAGATCTGAGATGACAGAAAAGCGATACAGAGAATTTTTAAACTGGGGGATAATCCGTTAATTCTAATCTCAACAACTTTTAATCCTCTGAGAGCAAATATTTAAGGATTTATGAAATAAAATCTTCAGTAATTTAAGTTAGTTACGTGATTAAAACTCCTGAGCGAGACGCAAAACACAGAGTTGCTGTAATAGCACGATCAAACGTTATTTTGAGAATGTGAATGTTAGCCAGAAACAACCTTCATCAGAGGACTTGAGTGTGAATAAAACCGCAATGGTTGAGGGTTATAAAACCATACAAGTTGACTCTCGTGAGACTCGATTTAAAGAGAGGTTGTGTGATAAACATTTGAATGCCAATCTTACTGTTAATTTAGCTAAGAGTGAATTTTATCATGTTCAGGTGATTTCAGTTTGTTATGTTGTTGGCCAAAGAAAACTGGAGCCTGTTCAAGTTAATGATCAGACCATTTCTGAATTTCATATCCCAACAGGTAAGAAAGGTGACTTTTACGAACAATAGGGTATTATGAGAAGTTCTGTAAAAATATTGCTGACATTGTTATTCCCTTGATTAATATTTTGAAGAGGAGTGAAAAGATTATTTGGAGAGCCATATCTCAGGAAGCATTTGACAAACTGGGAGGTATATTACGTCATAAACCTGTATTTAAATCACAATGATATTTGGAAGAAAAAATGACTGTGGTGATATTGAACATTCACTGGCTTTATTATTATTTATTATTATTTATATATATCTATATACATAGATATAGATATAGATATATACATATATATATATATATATATATATATAAAATTACACACACACAATTAAGAAATTCAGTGAACATCAAAAATTTATTCTACTCTTGAGAAAGAGTTGTTGTCCCATGCATCATTTTGAAGGATATGTTTGCATTCCCATGCGACCAATTAATTTTTACACTGATAATGATCAGTTCGTATTTTTGAGTAAATTTAAAAATATGAACAGTTGATTATTAAACTGGAGTTTAATTTCGCAAGAATTGGACTTGGTTGTAACTCACATTAGAGTCAAAAACAAGGTCATTGATGATTGCCTATATTGATGTTGCAACTCCATGTAATTTCTGCAACATTTCTTTGTATTATGTGGTTTAAGAATTTGAAACATTTCAAAACAAATGATAGAGTGTAAATTAAAAATTTGATCTTTTAAAAATTCAACATTTTCCGGTGTGAGAAGATGTGTAATGGATCTGTGTTAATATAAATATTTAAGTTATTGTTAAGCCAAATTTCCTATAGATAAGTCTTCGGTAATGCAGTGGGTTTCGAACAGGGTTACACACTGCGATAAAATACATTCAGAAATGTTGCCATCTTTTGGAGACATGATATCTGCATGCCTGTGCTATGAACATCACATGGTTTACAAGAAACTGAATGTGGAATCTAGTAAAGACTTCAGGAAATGGTCCCATAGTTCACAAGAATTGAGACTAATCTCATTGATGATGGATGTCACATCACGTGATGTTAGAGAACTATATATTGAAGCAGAGAGACATTTTAATTAGGTGCCTACTGAAGAAACTGAAGAAACTCTGGACATGCTGGAAAAACAGTTTAACGTTCTCAATGAGATTGGGATAATTTTCTACATTGCATTATCCTTGTTATAGGAGATACATAACATAGGGGGCTCTCGAATAAGTAAGACAACTTCCAACTGCTGTTTTTAGCAACGTGAGGCAGCCTCATGTGCTCAGCAAATGCTCACCCTTGATTAAGAAATAACTCGTCATGTCAACGTTGAAAAAAAAGCGACAAATTTGTAAATACTTTCGTGCAAAATATGTGACTGAGAAACATCACACCAAGAGACTTGTAAGTTTAAATTGATATGAAGATATAATGTTTAAAAGATCCTGAAGTCCCACAAGAAATTTGAAACTGGACTTTTCTGACTCAAATTTAAACTCAAATAGTTTTGGACTTTAACACACACACACACACACACACACACACACACACACACACACACACACACACACACACACATACACACACACCAAGACAGACACAGAACAAACCCACACACACTCACACGCACACCGCAACACACACGCACAAACACCCAAACACACCACAAAACAAACACACACTCAGACACTCACCCACATACACCCACACACACACGCACACAGATACACACAGACATACTTTCACACACTCACAAACACACACTCACCCACACACACACTCCCACACCCACACACACCAAACAACCCCACTCACACCCACACAAACTTGCCAATACCAACAAACACACACTCCCACACGCACGCACACATCAACACACACTCACACAAAAACACATCCCAACACACACACCCACAAACATCCAAAAACACACACACACCCACACACGCACTCACACGCAAATCACAACACACAACCACACACATACGCACACACCCACAAACACACACAAAACACACACACACACACACACACACACACACACACACACACACACACACACACACACACACACACAGACACACACACACATTTACATTTGTTCATATTGGAGTTACATTTAGAGCTATGTTTAGAAATATGGTAGAAATGTTAAATTTAATTAAAAAACTAATATTTTGAAATATGTTGTCCGATTAAAATGCACAATCCTCATGGAATCTGTATTCTTGACTTCAGGTCCTTTTGCAGATCCCCTCACGAACCAACGCCCTTTTACGTCTACCATCAGTGAGTGGGCTCTAAGGAAGTCAGCACCCAGCAACGGCCGGGACACAGCAGCAAGACTAAACTTCCATGTGAGATTAATGTCGCCGAATTTCAGGAGTATAGTCTGGGTTCCATATGTACGAATTGAACTGTTATTCACCGCAGTGACTGCCGGACCTCTGCTGCTGGTATAGGTGACAAAGCCCGAAGGTGGAAGAACACTAACACCAGGTGGTTGTCACGGAGTCATGCATGTCCGGAAGAACATGCACCCTCACCGCCAGTACTCATGTAGCCTAGGCGTTTGGGTGTGATGCAGCACTAATTTCTGTGGGCCATTCTGTTTCACGTGCTTCAGAATGTCTCCATGGGCGGCCACTCTTTGAGGATTATCAAAGTATTCATTAGCCAACATGAGGCGGATGGCTTCTGATATATGCTCTAAAATCAACTGCTCGAATAGCACGCCAATGCCAACATGTTGTGCATTAACTCCAAAGGGGTATGGTCCCCAAGCCATTCATAAAGAGGGGCTGTGCAGCTCGATCGTGCCATGAAAGACTGTAAATTCGGAGAAGGAGAGCTTTTAGGGCTTCATACTTCACAAGAGTAGGTGGATCCAGAAAGAAATCCACTACTCAATTGGCCGTGTCCTGGTCGAGGGCACGAACCTCCTCTGTTGGATGTACATCCTCAGTCTAATGTACCTCCTTCATGATGGTAGAAATGTGAAGAGGGTGGTGGGGGCCCTTGAGAATAGAGGCAACTTTCTTAATACATTTCCTCCTGTAAATGATTTCGATGGAGTAGAGACTGAAGCTTGTCATGGTGCTGGCCGAGTTCACAACTCTCTGCAGTCTGCTGGTTCACCGTAACAGAAAACGATGCTCAGTGTTGTACATCAGCAGGAATTGCAATAGCTCTTTGTGACTAAGGTTTGAGGTGTTATGGACAGCTAAAAAAGTGTTCCAAGCTTTCAGAGGGAACTGGATCAGGTGGAAAACGATATGCCAAATGGCAGAGGGAATTTATTGCACTGAAGTATGAGGTGTTGGATTTTGGAAGGACAAAATTTTTTTTATTAAAATATAAATAGTGTAACATTTCTTACATATCTCAAAATATAACTCTAAATGTAACCCCATGTGCACAAAAGTAAATGGGTGTGTGTGTAGGTGTGGTTGTGGGTATATGGGTGTGGGTGTGGATGTTGGTGCAAGTGTGCTGGTGTGGGTGTGTGTGTGGGTATTGGGGTGTGTGTGTGTGGGTGTGGGTTTGGTGTGAGTGTTTGTGTGAGTGTGGGTATGTGGGTGTTTGTGTGAGTGTTGATGTGCATGTGTGCGTGCGTGCATGTGTGTGTGTGTGTGTGTGTGTGTGTGTGTGTGTGTGTGTGTGTGTGTGTGTGTGTGTGTGTGTGTGTTTGTTTGTTTGTGTGTGTGTTTTAAAGTCCAAAACTAATTCAGTTTAAATATGCGTCTGGAAATTCCAGTTTCAAGTGGAACTTCAGGATCTTTTTAAAATGTACTTCAGAAGTAATTATAAAACACATTTAAACATCATATCTTCAGATCTCTTTAAAATTACAAGACTCGTTGCGGTGTCTTTCAGGGATATATTTTTATACGAATGTATTTCCAATTTTCTAGCTGTTTCTCAAGGTTCTGAACTTCACGAAGAGTTATTTCTTAAACAAGGGTGAACATTTTCTGAGCACATGAGGCTGCCACACTATGAATAAAGGAGCAGTTGGAAGTTGTCTTACTTATTTGAAAGCCACTTATGTTGTGTTTCTCCTATCATAAGGATAATGCAATGTAGAAAAGTATCCCAATCTCTTTCTGGAGGCTATCCTGTTTTGACAGGATGTCCAGAGTTTCTTTAGTCTCTTCAGTCATCACCTGATTAAAAATGACTCTCTGCCTCAGTATATCGTTCTCTAACATCATGTGAAGTGACTTCTATCATCAATTAGATCAGTCTCAATTCTTGTGAACTATGTGACAATTTTCCTAAGTCTTTAATAGTTTCCAGCTTCACCTTCTTGGAAACCATGTGATCTTCACAGCTTTGCCTTGCAGACGTCATGACCGAAATATGGTAACATTTCTCACTGTATTATATGGTAGTGTGTAATCCTGTTCAAAATCCACTGCATTACAAAAGACTTATCTATAGACAATCTGGCTTAACAGTAACTTAAGTATTTATATTATCACAGGTCCATTACACATCCTTTCACACAGGAAAGTTTTGACTTTATAAAAGATCACATTTTTAACTTACACTCTACCATTTGTTTTGATGGGTTTCACATTCTTAGACAACTTAATATAAAGAAATATTTCAGATATTACATGAATTATAACATCTACATAGGCAATCATCAATAACGTTGTTTTAGACATTACTGTGAGCTATAACCATGTCCAATTTATGCTCAATTAAACTCCAGTTTAATAATCAACTGTTCTTATATTTATATTTATGCAAAACTACTAACTGTTCATGATCATTTTAAAAAATAATTGGTCGCATGTCAATGCAAATATTTCCTTCAAAATGAAGCATGAGAAAACAACTCTTTCGCAATAGTAGAATAATTTAGTTGATGTTTACTGAATTTTATATATATATATATATATATTTATATAAGCCACTGGATGTTCAATATCACCACAGTCATATTTTCCTTCCAAAAATCATTGTGATTTAAATACAGGTTATTGATGTAATATGTCTTCCAGTTTGTCAAATGATTCCTGACATATGGCTCTCCAAATAATCTTTTTACTCCTCTTCAAAAGATTAGTCAAGGGAATAACAATGTCAGCAAAGATTTTACAGAACTTCCTATAATACCCCACTATTACTAAAAGTCACCTTTCTTACCTGTGGGAATAGGAAATTCATAAATTGTCTGAACCTTAACTTGTACAGTCTCCAGGTTTCTTTGGCCAACAACATAACCAACTGAAATCACCTGAACATGACAAAATTCACTCTTAGCTAAATTAACAGTAAGATTGGCATTCAAAGGTTCATCAAACAATTTCTCTTTATATCAAGTCTCACAAGAGTCAATTTGTATGGTTTCATAACCCTCAACCGTTGCAGTTTTATTTACAATTAAGACCTATGGTGGAGTTTGTTTCTGGCTAACATTCAACATTCTTAAAATAACGTTCCATCGTACTATCGCAGCAACTGTGTGTTTTGCGTCTTGCATCAGGAGTTTTAATCATGTAACTAACAAATTACTGTCGATTTTAATTCATAAATCTTGAAATATTTGCTCTCAGAGGATTAAAAGTTGTTGAGATTAGAATTAACGCACTATCCCCCAGTTTAAAAATTTTGTCTCGCTTTTCTGTCATTCCAGATTTTAATTTTATCTTGAGCCACTTTCAAATCTTTCTCAACTATTTTAAACTCTTTTTTTTTCCAATGGTCACGGAATTGTGAAACATAGTCTAACACTTCAAATGCATATTCTCGTTAACACTGTTCTTTGAAGAATATTAAAGACCCCTAGCGTCATGTCCAAATACTAATTCAAAAGGCCTAACATCTAAGGATTCTTGTACCAATTCCCTTATGGCAAACAAAAGTAAATGAGCACAATCCATCACAAACTTCTTCATTCTCACAACAATATGTCTTCGTCATAGTTATCATAATTTGAATGGAACCTGTCCGACACTCCTTGAGATTCCGAGTGAGATGCAGATTATGGAATTTGTTTATCTCCCAAATTATGAACTAACTGTTGAAAGACACATGATCTGCTCTGGATTTTTTAGTCAAATTAAACGACGAGGTTTATGTCCACAATAATGTTCGCATAAAAATCTCAAAAACAGGAATCGGTTTAAAGGAGCAACTAGTGGACCCTGATTAGGTTTTGCCACAACTTGACAAGTTTATCGGGTCTTACAAAATGCCTTAGCGACATTTTTAAAATTAGGCCAACAAAATATTTTCATAATTTTATACGTAGCTTTCTCGACCCCAAACTGTGCATCAAAATGTGAGCTATGGGGAATGTTTAAAGGTTAATCCTGATAGGCTTAAGAAATTACAACCTGATGAACAACTGTCCAATTTTCATTAGCAGGAAAATCACGTCACCTTCATTTTCCCATCAATAAACCCGCATTTATAAAATATCCAACTAGTACTTTCTTAATTCCCTCATCGGAGTGTTCTCTAACTTCAGCAAGATCTGTATCCTCATTCTGTTTTTCTGTTAATTTTGCTCCTTTTTCAGATGCTGTGCACTGTCACTGACTTCCAACTCTTTTAAATCTTTTTGTAAATCACTCTTTACACTGACAAGATTTCCCTCTATCGAACTGGTCACTGCACACACTATATATATATACATACTGAAAAACTGAACAAGCGTCTCGGACGCTTAAGATGTTGTTAAGATGAATTCAATAATGACATGTAAGCCTCATGAAATTAATGACCAGTTTTGTTCATTTTATAAAAGATTATATATTTCTGAGGGGAAACAGGATAATGGTTCTATTGACTCTTACTTATCTAAATTAAAGTTACCGGTATGAGATGGAATTGATGTCCAGGAATTGGAATCTCCATTTACAAATTTTGAAAGTATTCAGGAAATGCAGAATGGAAGAACCCCAGGGGACGATGGATTACCTATGGAATTTTATAAACTTTTATATGATGATTTTTCTAATAACTTTAGAGAGATCTTGAATCAATTTACTGAAGACCACAAGTTACCAGAATCATGTTCTCGTGCTTTAATAACTGTTATTCCAAAAAAAAGATAGAGTTCATTAAAAGTATTTATTTACTAAATGTGGATTTTAAAATTATAGCGAAAGTATTAGCTAATAGACTTGCTAAATATTTGCCTAAATTGGTACATATTGATCAAACAGGTTTTTTTAAGAATATAAATGCATCAGGCAATATTTTTCGAATAATTACTTTGGACAATGCATATCGAAAGCAACCTAACCATCCCATTCTGGTTGCATTAGATGCAGAAAAAGTTTTTGGTAGGGCTGAGTAGGATTTATTTACTTAAGGTGTTAGAGCAATTTAAATTCGACCCTTATTTTGGTTGGGTTAAGGCTTTATATACGAACCCGATTGCTAGGGTGGTGACAAATGGACAGATTACTCTATCATTTAAATTTACTTGTTCAATTCGACAGGGCTGCCCATTTTAACCAGCCTTATTTGCTTGGTTTGTGAACTGTTAGCTCAGACTACTAGACAAGATGAAGAAATTAGATGGATGACGGTTAAGAATGAAGAATATAAAATTAACTTATTTGCGGATGACATGTTGTTATGCTTCATGAAAGCGTAACGGTCGTTGAAACATCTGCAAGAGTGTTTGTTGAAATTTGGAGAATTTTCGTGATATAAAGATAATTGGAATAAAAGTGAAATTTTATTAGTTGGAGTGGAAGAATATTATGAATTTAAAACAATAACAAAATGTTTAGGTGTGCATTTGGATACGAATTATCAATCATTATATAAATTAAATTATGTACCTATATTAAGACGCATCCAGCTGCGCTGGATGGGTCACGTCTCCAGAATGGAGGACCATCGCCTTCCCAAGATCGTGAAATATGGCGAGCTCTCCACTGGCCACCGTGACAGAGGTGCACCAAAGAAAAGGTACAAGGACTGCCTAAAGAAATCTCTTGGTGCCTGCCACATTGACCACCGCCAGTGGGCTGATAACGCCTCAAACTGTGCATCTTGGCGCCTCACAGTTTGGCGGGCAGCAACCTCCTTTGAAGAAGACCACAGAGCCCACCTCACTGACAAAAGGCAAAGGAGGAAAAACCCAACACCCAACCCCAACCAACCAATTTTCCCCTGCAACCGCTGCAACCGTGTCTGCCTGTCCCGCATCCGACTTGTCAGCAACAAACGAGCCTGCAGCTGACGTGGACTTTTTACCCCCTCCATAAATCTTCGTCCGTGAAGCCAAGCCAAAGAAAAGAAAGAAAGAAAATTTGATTAAGTTGAAAGATCTCCCATTATCTTTTATTGGTCGGGT
The DNA here is from genome assembly GCF_036971445.1 of Narcine bancroftii. NCBI lineage: Eukaryota > Metazoa > Chordata > Chondrichthyes > Torpediniformes > Narcinidae > Narcine > Narcine bancroftii. Next base: position 206,625,319 of record NC_091470.1, read on the forward strand.
TAACTGTATTAAAATGAATGTTTTTTTCTCGAATTCAATACTTATTTCAGTCACTACCTTGTTTACTTTCGAAGAGTTTTTTTTTGCAAGATTTGTATAAATCAGTGCGAGAATTTTTATGGGAACATAGATTAGCTCGAATGGCTTTGCATAGGCTGACATGGATGTAAACATTGGGTGGATTACAACTACCACATTTTCGAAATTATCATGAAGCAGCTCAGTTCAAGTTCATTACTAGATTGATGGAGTTAGATCAGCGTCCTAGTTGGGCTAAAGTGGAGATGGCGTGTAATTCTAGGGTTCAAATACATGAACTTATATTTCGTTGGAACTCGAATTTCTTCACAGCAGTATGATATGCCGATATTGAAACAGTTATTAAATGTTTGGTTAAACAAATAGGGTGTTAGGTTCGAAAGATAAATTATCTATTTTAACTCCAATGTATAATAATGAGATTATTCCTTTTTCAATGTTTAATAATCATTTCAAGATTTTGGATTCTAAGGGTATAAAGACAATACAATATTGTTTTGGAGAGGGACATTTTTTTCTTTTAATCAATTGAGACAAAGACGTGATGTACCTGTAAATTCTTTGTTTGTGTATTATCAACGTAAGGTTTTGATAAAAGATAATTATGGTCAAGAGATTATTTTACCTCCTTTGTCGAGCTTTGAATCTTTGATTTCCTCTATGCCAAAAAAAAAGGGTTATATTTCAGTTAGCTATGATTTGTTACAAGATAGTATGGATAAACCAGATTGGGAGAAATCTAAATTTAAATATGAGAGTGATTTAGCATTTATTTTTCACGAAGATTAAGCGAATATGTGTCAAAACAATGTAATTAAATTGACTAATGGGCGATATGGAATGGTTAATTATAATTATTACATCAATTATATTTAACCATGGAAAAGTTTTAAAAAATATGCATTTAGTAATTTGGATTCTTGTTTTAGATGTGGTTCATGCATTGGAAATTTTTCACATCCTGTATGGAATTGTGTTAAAGTTCAATAAATTTTGTCAAGAAATTAAAGCAGTTTTGGAGAAATAATATTATTTTATACTACCGTATGATCCAACGATTTTCTTGTTGGGAAATTTATATTCGTTAAGAGGAATGGGATTGATAAAATTTAAATTGCTTTTGTACATTTGCTAGTATCAGTAGCGCGTAAATGTGTTGCTGGTACCTGGAAGGATGATACTGAGATGAATATAGCTCGTTGGCACAATGAATTGAAAGTATGTGTTGTTATGGAAAAATTTACTTATACTTTACATGATGATTATTATTTTTTTTGTTACTGAGTGGTCTCCGTATTTGACATATATGCATTTAGATATTCTTTGAAATGTTGTTAACATTTTAAATATATGTATATATATATAGAACTAATATTTTTGTTGCTCCCCTTAAGGAAGCTGGCTGTAGCAGTCGGAGGTGGGGATGGGTGTTAATGATTTTTTGCCTGACGATTTTTAAATTGTATGCTATGTTTCTGTTATCTTTTAAATAAAGTTTGGAAAAAAGCTAAAGCTAAATATTTTTTGCGGTATAGTTCCCATTTTAAATTTTCAAATACATGTACGCCCCTCCATTAGAGTGAAAAGTTATATATTTAAAATGTTTTCATTAAATCGTTTACAGCAAGTGCATTTCAATGCAATTGGATCGGGAATAGACGGGAACACATATTTCATATTCAACTACTATTTCAATACGTCATTCATCTCAAATACACATTCAAGAATCGTCGTCACTTCAGTGAGAACATCTCCCCTGACTCTGGCTGCAGATTTCTTTTGATTCGAGGGACTAACTTTCTTAGTTTCAACCTTCAATCTCCACGTTTTGTTATTTCTCTTAACGTAGCAAATCAATGACAGTACTGAAACCGCATTCTACTAAATAAGACGATAGAAAATGTATCATTAGTTCCCTTGATATAGTCCAGTTTAGAATTTCTTTACATCATGGTTCCTTTCACGTTGAACAGATTTTTAATACAGCCATCATGTTGCAACTCTAATAACACCTCTTGGTGGAATTTCAATGAAGTCCACCAGCAATGGCTCAGCTGTCCAAGAGGGAACATCCATTCCCTTTAAAACACAAATCTTTCATTGAGGTCGGTCCCCAACATTTGCAAATAGTCAACAATCACGTTTGCAGCAGCATTAGTTACTCACACTTATTCAAACAATAGAATTGACAGTAAATTCTTGCACAAATATTATTTTTGCGCAATTCAAGAAGTCTCATGAATTCAAATATCTTTGTTTTTGCATCAGCGAGCATCACCTTTGCTACTTGGAGTTGCTTGTTCTATGTATTGAGTTTCTCAAAATTATCTGACAAGTAACTCGGAAGTAACTGGTGCTGCAATCAATTTGAGTGCAGATGGCTGTTCTAAAAGGTTCATTTGGTTTGTGTGTGTGTGTGTGTGTGTGTGTGTGTGTGTGTGTGTGTGTGTGTGTGTGTGTGTGTGTGTGTGTGTGTGTGTGTGTGCCTATGAGGGAGACAGAGAGAGGGAGGGGGAGGGAGATAAAATGATGGAGAGAGAATTGAGTTACAGTTCTACAGTTCAGCAGCAGCAGCTGGGACTAGAACAGGACAAGCTGAAAAGCTTGTGGAAAACCCCCATTTTTAAGACGGATTATGAGTGGGACCTAGTTCAGTCTGGTCAAGCCGTTGTTGTCCATACAAGAGGTGAGGACTGACTGCATTATGTTTCCCTTGAAATACTGAAAACAAAAAAAGGAACTCTGTTGTGAACTGAAAAAGCATATCATCCGGAAAACCCTGATGGGTCAAGATTGTTCAGCAAGACACCAAAGTGTCTGGAAAAAAAAACCTGATGGTCAATAATGTAGAAATTAGCAAATTTCTCTATGGTCGGTTGGTACTGCAGATGCCGATGTATGAAGTCTATGGTTAATTAATTACTGGACTGTATTAAAGACAGAAAGGCAAAATAGAAGCTGGAGAGAAGAATGGAAGTGACTTCCTCTGCGTAGAAGCTCGCAACACGTGGCGATCCGCATGGATTTCTGTTGGATCTTCTCTATTCGTGACCTGGATTACAATGGATCTGGATGGAAACGTCAGTGGGTGGATCCTTCAGTTCGCCAGTTCGCAGAAGACACTAAGAATGGAGGAGCAGTGAACAGTGTAAAAAACCATCAAATAACGCAAAATAACATGGTTCAGTTGTAGACATGTACCGGGAAATGGAAGATAGTGGTTGATCCAGACATGTGAGTGGTCAAATGTATGCGCACAGTCTGGAGCAAATGTTTTGAAACATATTCTCACTCGCTCTTCTCAGTGCTCATCTGGAAAATCTCTGATCTTTCTCCCACATTTTCCAGTTCCTCTCTGTTTTTAATCGGTATCACCGTGGAAGATTTTTTTATGATGAAAAGACTGATAGAGATACTAACATAATTGGTATCGAATGGTGGAATAAAGTTCGAATTGACATTTTGGACGTTAGCTCGAATATAATTGGAAACAACCCGTTTAGTTACAGCATCAGCAAAGCAGGACCTACTATGCCGAAGCTAAGTTATATCTTTAACAATAGTCAAAGACGTTAACAATAGTTCTGGACACAATCATTTTCATATTGGAGAATATCTAGAATTTAACATCGAGAAAATATAATACATATATTGACGCTTTTCTCACCATCCTCTTCCATGATGCGATTCAATTTTCTGTAACAGATTAATTGTCTTTCTTCATGAATGCCGTATACATGTTTGCAGAAATAGGTTTCAGAGGAGATAGGCAGAGGAGACTGCCCCTAGCGATCATGATATATCATAGAACCATAGAACACTACAGCGCAGAAAACATGCAATTCGGCCCTTCTAGTCTGTGCAGAAAACATCACGCCTCTAGTCCCACTGATCTGCACCGTTCCATCACCATTCAATCATTCCATTGATACCTTTTCTCTGAACCTCCCGTGTAGTATCTATTCTCGAGTCCTTACTGGAATCCATGTAAACAACATCCACAGCCTTTCTTTCGTCTACTTTCTTAGTAACCACTTCGAAGACCTCGATAAGGTTCGTGAATCACAATCTACCACGCATAACCCCATGCTGACAATTATCCCTTGGCCGTCCCATCGTACATATCCGATCTCTCAGAATAGCCTCCAATGATAATTTGCCGTCCTAATGTTCTTCTTAAATATTTCCTTACATTTTATATACTCGTCTCGTACCTCATTTGTTTCTTGTTGCCTGTATCTCTTATAGACCTTCTTAATCAGATCACCAATATCTCTTCAAAACTATGAGAAATAAAGTATGCAAAAAGATACACGAGATGTTCAATCAGTTACTTTTGTTACCAAAATTAGCGTTGATGTCAGGATCCCTATTGGAAAAGGGTTCGAACTGATCAAGTAAAAGGAGGGATCTCTTTTTTTTTCCATCATTTATAGCCGAAACAATTCCGGTGGCCATTCAAACAACCCATATCTCCAGCAGTGGGTTTTAGTAGGGTACCATATAATCGCCTTCCTGAAATACTACCTGCCTCATTTCAATCGATATTAACGTCCCTGGCATAGTGTTAGGTCACCCGAGAGAAGGGAAATCATGATTTCTACGAGTCATCAGGTGTAGACGTGCGGTCGGCAGAACCGAATGTGACATTAAATTCAATTGGGTAGATGCTGTTTCTTAACCTTATAAATAAAGGGCACATTGCTATTAGTTAGGCTGGAGACATCAATTAAAATAACGAACTTCCCTGGGAAGGAACTGTGTAATCAAGAGATGTGAAATAAAACTAAATGTCTTTCAAACAAAGTGTGGACGTTGTGGGTTATAATCCTCATACTCCCCCCTCCCCCCCCCCACCCACTCAATGGTGAATTATACCTGAAGCTGTAAAATTCAAACAATGTGAATGAAAATGGGGTTCATGAATTAAAACGAAATATGCTGAGTGTTTCAATTATGAATTATTAATTTAGAGGAATCTGTGGAAGAAACTTAACAAAGAATAATTGACACAGTCAGAAAAATACTTTGCAACGATCTGTGGAAGAAAGATAGAGATTACAGCTTTGACATTGGCACTAACATGATTGGCAAACAGCCCGTTTTAAGACAGCACCTAATGAGCGAGATAGGTTACAGAACCTAAATGGTAGCCGTAAATATAGTCAAGGACATAACATTGGTGATTGACATATCATATTAGATAAAACGAAGATGCTAATATACATATATTTGAATAAAGATATTATTATTCCGTGATATAACCCTATTTCCTGTAACAGCTTTAAAGCACCTCTGCATAAGTATACATGCTTATAGATGTGATTTCAGAGTCAGTAAGTATGGACACTGCCGCCAACTACCAATGATGCACCATGTGAAATAGAGGCTGTAAAACGATACTGAGCCTCCTATCGTTTACTTTCGTTGCCAATCACTACATTTCCCCGTTTCTCTCTCTCTCTCTCTCTCTCTCTCTCTCTCTCTCTCTCTCTCTCTCTCTCTCTCTCTCTCTCTCTCTCTCTGTCTCTCTCTCTCTCTCTCTCTCTCTCTCTCTCTCTCTCTCTCTCTCTCTCTCTTTCTCCCTCTCCCTCTCTCTTTCACACACAGAGTATGAACCGCTCTAAGTCACTAACTGCTTGCAATGCTACTGAGTTGAAAAAAAATGGATTTGTCTCTTTCACCTCTTCGAAGCATATAATGTATTCAACTGTATCGCAACACCTTTTTGGCTTATCAGTTTCATTGTATAATTTAATACTTTAATATTCAGTCATATTAAATTTGTAAATAAATTGCGTCGGATAATCCAAAACAATAATAGGTTGGAGAGAAATTCAGAGGTGAACAATCGGAGGAAGTCAATGATTTTATTTTTCACTCTATCCATCAATCTTATTTTGTTCTGGATTCCTTTTAACATATATCACGTGACATGGCCCGTTCACAATTATTTTTACACAGACAAATACTTGAATACTCCGACATTTGTCCTGCAGCAATGTGGATACATGTTGCAATTTCTCACTACCTGTACCAAAACGGGTTAATTATATATTGTCATAGAGGGTATTCAGGAAGTAGCTGGAGAATGGGGTAAAATATTTCTGGACTTAACATTGACTGTTAAATGCACTTACTATTATAACCACTGTTGAGAATTTAAAAATAAATGGTCTTAAATCTCGGTGCGTTTTGTAGATATCATTAAAGGATGCACCAACATAAGTGGGCAAATGTGCCTCTATTTCCACTGATGACAGAACATTATTTGAGTGTGGAAACCAGTTCAACAATTCAATCCTGGTGATTTTGCTCTTTTGTTGCCAGAATTATTTTTGAGTTTTTATAATACTGCTGCATTCCATTATTGAAACCAAAAGGTGTAGATGTGATTATGATATTAGGGGATTCAAATGCTAAATCACTGGGCTATTGAAATCTTTTAATTACGAGGGTGCGCACGTTCTTTTGCAAACTTAACTTGAAATGCATATGGCAGTAAGGAAAATGTTGTGGAAAGGAAAATTAGCTTGGGTAGCATTGCAGAAATTGACTCGGAAATATGCTTTAGGTGGACTTCAACATCATTTCAGAATTATTATGAGACTGCACAATTAAAATTTGTTAATAAAATGATAGATGTTACACAACCTCCTCATTGGGCTAAAGTTGAATTGGCTCCCAAGAACAATCTCAATAATGTGCTTCCCTCTTGAACGGGGATCTGGGAAAATATACAACACCCTTTTCTAAAATATGTTACAAACAACATGAAAAAACATTTGCTCGTCGTCTCCCCTGACGATTGTCTATCATTGAACCTTGTCCAATGGAGGAACAAATAGTTCACCGTGTTTGTTCAATGAGACAAGCCTGAAGCGATAAACGGCAGTGTCATTCCAATGGTCTCGGTGGACTCTACTTTCCTTCTATAAGAGCGTGTTGCCATAATCCCCATTAAACCAGCTCGTTTGAACCTTCTATACATTGATCGTTATTTCGCACGGAAAATGGGATATGCCGCCATATACTACATTTCGTCCATTTATTTCCCACTGCTGACAGTGGTGGGGATTCCTGGTACGTAACTGGAGCTGGCTGTTGTCCGTCATGTCCATCCTTCTGATTGTGCTGCGGTACTGCAGAAAATCGTTTTTATATCCTTACAGAAGCTGAGGCTCCGGAAGAAACATTTTCAGAATGCTCAAGCTTCGACCTTCTCATATTTCCTTTTTTGTTCTCTATTCAAACTTCGGCTCATGGTTCATTCATTCATGTCAGCAGCAAGGTCGGTGCTAAAACCTGATTCTGTTCCAGCATTTTACTTTGCTCCGGTTTACAACGCAAAGCTGAGAAATATCTATCCATGTATTGGAGTCTTTCGAATAAACCTTGAAACTTACAGCTGTGAATTACACCACGGCTCTTCCTTTACGTTTCCAATTTACCTCCGACGTAGCAAATGGAACCAGCCCCTCACGTCCCCATATTTACTTGAAGAACGAGAGTAGCCCACTCGCATTCCGTTCCGTGTGCTCTTCCCAGTTTTATATTTATATTTAAGATTCCATTTGGTAAAGGCTCCGATCCTGATGAAACACAGGATTTCTGACCCCACTTTCTACCCATTATAAATGCACCCAGCATTTTCAGATCCCAACGGAGCAATACCTCTGACGTGAGTATCTGCAATGGGTAAAGCTGTGGACTTCAGAGTCCCGCTCAGAACAACTGCAACATGTGGCGCAACCTCCGCTCCGGTTCCCCGTTCTCGCAACCTCGAGGGGACAAACGGAGCCCGAGGCAGCTGACTTTATACTCAATAACTGTCAGTCAACCTGCCGGACAAAGAATAGGTTGAGACAGAGTACATGATGGGGCAGATGCACCAATTAAAACACGTCAGGTTCACATCTATTTAACTATCTTTTTTTCTCTCCTCGTTTCAGGTAATTTAATTGTAATTGTGATTCTCTCACGTGGAAAATGTGGATTGTCCAAATGCACAGCTCGTTACTTGGCTGGAATGGCAATGGCTGATTTAATAGGCGTTATGTCTGGCGTTCTATTGGATCAAATAAATAATATCTATCATTATTCCCGTTATTTGCTTATAACTCCGATATGCACTCTAAGCCTTGTGCTGAGGCTTTCAGCCATGGACGCTTCAGTTTGGCTGACTGTGGCTTTTACGTTCGATCGCTCGATCGCCATTTGTAGTCAAAAGCTGAAGGAACGTTATTTCACCGAGAGAACGGCGGCTGTGCTGACAGTACTGGTGCCGATTGTAACCTGTGCCAGGTTTGTTCCCTGCTACTTTACCGTGAAACCACTCTATGTTATTGACCGAGTTCCATGGTACTGCTATACAAACGTTGAATTTGTCGCTTCTCCCCTATTCCAGGCATACCGGGTGTTCAACCGCATCATGACACCTTTGTTGCCTTTCTGCTTAATTATATTATTCAATGCTTTAACAATCAGTCATATTATATTTGTAAATAAATTGCGTCGGCGACTCCGAAACAATAGTGGGATGCAGAGAGACTCGGAGGTGGAAAATCGGAGGAAGTCAATTATATTATTGATCGCTCTGTCAATCAACTTTATTTTCTTGTGGATTCCTTTTACCATATTTGGCTTGATATGGCCAGTTCAAAATTATTTTTACACAGACAAATACTTGAATACCCCGACATATATCCTGCAACAATGTGGGTTCATGTTGCAATTTCTCAGTACCTGTACCAACACGTGCATTTATACATTGTCACAGAGGGCATTCAGAAAACAGATGAAGAATGGGGTAAAATATTTCTTTACATTAAATGGATATATTTGTCATTAACTCCACTTGCTATTACAATCATTGTTGGGAATTTACAAATAATTGGTCGAAAATCTTTGTGCGTTTTGTAGACATCATTAAAGGAAGCACCAACGTGATTGAGCATCTGTTGCCTTTATTTCCGTTGATCACCGTACATTATTTGAGTGTGTAAACTAGTCCAACAATTCAATTCCGGTGATATAGTTGTTTTATTTGCAGAATTCCCGACATCCGCCTCTCTTTATCAGCGCGGAATAAAAATACATGTGCTGAAGAAGAAGGCATTATAAACTGCTGGAGCTCCTCGACCGGTTGAGCGCCATCAATGCAAAACAATGCTTCCTTCGCGGTTCGGATGGGTCCCCTTTCTCGAGTCTGGGTGGGCAGAGATGACATAACCAGTATAAAGAGTCCAGGGTCAACACGATTAGACAGGACGTTTGCGTATATCTTTACTGGAAAGCGGTGAAGCATGACGGGATTAGGGGTCTAGAGGGGGATATATATTTGAAAGGCAGGCTCCAAAATAGAGAGGAAAGAGTAAAAGGGGAAGGTAAATCTTGAGAAGACGAGAGGTGTCCGCTGATATTTAAGTATGAAAGGACAAGGAAGGAATAGGGAGTGTGGGTGCGAATGGACTGCTGAAGTAAGTTGCAGTGTTCGAAAAGGGGACAAATGCGTGAATCACGACATCTGAAGCGTATCTGTAAAAAGAGGCACGAATGGATTCCCGAACTTGTTACAATTTTCAATGAATTCGATAAGGCAGGATGTGAGCTGTTCAGACTCACACTGACAGTGGGGTAAAAGATGAAGACGTTTCTGTTAATATGGGAAGCGGGTTTGAAACTGCATGTGACCCTGAGCTCGGGTTGACCATCACAGAAAATTTAGAGATGCTTCGCAAAATCTCGCCTAAACCGATCCATTCTGTTTCCACCGTCGCATTTTCACATTACTTCAAAAGGGAAGCATCCAGTTGTGATTCCTCCCAGTGTCATTTGCTGTTCACCTTTTGTCTCATCCCTCCTTAAGTTCACATTTGTCAATGATCCAAGTGTCAGATTGAACCATCTGCAGCCTTCGATTGAAGCTTCCCCTCTCCATCAGGGATCGCACATTTCACCCCGTGTTTTCCATCTTCCTTCTCGTGGACCCATTATTTTTACTTCCCGTCGGGTCCTTTATCAGGCCCCTGTTAATTAATGTTATTTCCGCATTCCACCTCCAACTTTATCCATCTCTCAATCAATCTTCATTCTCCATAGTTCACCAATCGCACACTGCTCCATGGTCAACCCTCCCCACGCTCGTGTCATTGTGCCGCCGTGTCTCCTCTGCACTCTCGGTTAGGAACAAAATGTCAACCATTCCTTTTCTCCCACTGATGTTATTACGCCCATTGTATTCTCCCATTAAATTGCTTAAGGCTTCTGATTGCAGTATCTGATAAGATGGATGCCCTCACGACTATTCGGCAGGCTAAGGAGGTGCTAGACAGGATTGACAGGGATGCAATCACACCTGATAAGACGGGGTAAGTCGGATGGGTGACTGAAGAGGGAAGGTTGATAGGATCGAAAACTAAGCAGGCTCAGGAATGGTCTGTACTTGGTGGAGAGTCGGTCCAGGGAAACCAGGTGCAGTAGGCTTCTGTGAGGAATACAGGACTAGTTTGCGACTCTCGGCATGCTTTAAAGTAGGAAAATGTTTTAAAAATTCATTTATGCTAAATTCTAAATGTAGTATTATATAGCAATAAATGAACCTTTATCTTTATCTATACCTGAGTACATTCACATTCATTTAAAAAGTATAATATTTGGATGTTTTTTGAGGGGGTGACCTACCTGGGCCTGGCAGTAGCTTGATGAATAGCACAATAGTGGCATCTGAGTCTGAGAAGGGAATGGTGAATTCAGCTTGAAGACAGTCAGGCGAAAGGAGAAGAGAATCAGGGGCATAATGAGATTCTAGGATATTGTGTTTCCTCCCGGGTGTCGGTTCCAGGCTGCCGCTGAGTGGGTAGGAATATTCCGAAGGGGAAGTGGTAGCCAAAAGTCGATCTTGGCGCAGTGGGAGGGGTTTCAAATTTTGCATTACTGGGACCTTTCCTCGGCAAGGTTTGACCTGGAAAAGTGGGACGTGTTGCAACTTAACTCGAGAGGAAACAATATCCAGACAGGAGGGTTTGCTTATTCTGTTTGGGCTCTTTAAACTTGACTAGTAGGAAATGGATCCCAAAGTGAAGAGGACGATGCATTGGCCCACAAACACGGACAGCTGATAGGGTGTATGTGTGGAAGAGTTGCAGCCAGTGGAATTAGTGAAAATTTAATAGGGAGACAAAGTCCAAAGTAGCAAGTAATGGGCTAAGAGATTTGCACTTATATTCAGGCAGCATTAGACATAAGCCGGATATCTATGATGTTGAGCTGCACATTGGCAGATATAATTGCATGGTCCCCACGGATTCGAAGCTGAAGGGCGCATGTTATTCGGAGCTTAATATCCAAGGTTCTATTGTATCCAAAGCCTCGGCAGGTTACAATATAGGGTCCTTTTGGATCTGTTGCTGAGGAAAAGCGTTGACCTTTTTGTGGATGTGCGTAAGTTAAGAAGATATAGAACCTTTGTAGATGGAGTTTAGAAATTGCGAGGGTTAAAGTACACAGCTGACAGTGTCCTTTCACAGGCCTCCAATCACCAGCCGGGATGTGGACAAAAAATTACCAAAGCAAATAGACAAGGCGTGTTTGAAAGGCAACGTGGCAGTAATCCTGTGGGATGTTAATATTCAGGTAGATCGGGATAACTGTGTTTGATCTGGACCTGAAGAGAGAGACAATTTGCAGAAAATCTTAGAGATTGCTTTTAACATCAGCCTGTTGATTAGTGTGCTATGGGATCGGCTGCAATGCAATCCACAAGAGATGAGGAGAGGGATTAGAGCAGTGGTTCTCAACATTTTTGCCCTATAGAACCCACTTTAATTTTTTTAATAACATGTACTCCTAATCATTAGTGTGAAAAGTTATATATACAAAATAAGTTTTCATTCAATCATTTGCTGCAAGTGCATTTCAATGTAATTGGGTCGGGAATACACGGGAACACATACTTCATATTCAACTACTTCTTCAATACGTCAACCATCTCAAACACACATTCAACATTGTCGTCACTTCAGATCGAACTTCGTCCCTATCGTTGGCAGCAGATTTCTTTTGATTCAAGGGAAACTTAGTTTCAAACTTAAATCTCCATGTTTTGTAATTTCTCTTAACCTGTAGCAAATCACTAACAGCACTGAAGTCACATTCTACAAATAGGACGATGGAAAATGTATCAATAGTTCAATTGCTAAAGTAGTCCATTTCAGCTTTTCTTTATGATCTCGTTAGGTGGCCACATCATGGTTGCTTTCACCTTGAACAGAGTTTTCACAGATTCATCTCGTTGCAACTCCGATAACTCCTCTTGAATTTCACCCAAGTCCACCATCAATGGCTTAGCTAACCAAGAGGAACAATCCATTGCCTTTAAATCACAAAATCTATCATTGAATTCGGTAACCAAATGGTCAACAATCACGTTTGTAGCAGCATTAGTAACCTCACTCACCAATAAAATTGACTAAAATTACTTGCAAAAATATTCTTTGGCGTCATTCAAGAACTGGCTTAAATTCAAATATCTTTGTTTTTGCATCAACAAGCGTCACCTTTGCTACTTGCAGTTGCTTGTTCAAAGTGTTTTTTTCCTAAAAATTATCCGTTGAGTAACTCAGCAGGTAACTTTCATAGCTAGCTTCAAAGGTTCTATTCAAGCCTTTAGTTAGTGCAGCGAAATATGAAGTGATTTTAGATCTATATTCAAACTTCTCTTTCAGTGATTTAAAATATTCTAATTTTGAATTGGCATGGTTAGGATCTTTCGCCCTCAAATGAGCATCAAGACGGTTTGCATACATTGTTTCATTTGTCAAAGTATGTGGGCATAATAGGAAAAAGGTCACACGTTGGTCGCATACATCAGGTATAACATCAAACTTCAAGAACACCTCTGAATATTGACAACCACTTTACATTCTTGGTTTGCTCATTATGAAAATGTCACAGGGCTGAAACAGATTAATATAACAGCGTGATTCCCTGAAACAGGTTAATCAATATTTTATCATGTCTTAGAATTTAAAAATGTAACAAAAGTAATGATCGAATCAAAGGAAGAATACTGACCCTGAAACAAAAATGAATAAAAACACCAACGGGGATCCTGACATTTTTTGACATAGAGTGCATCAAAACTGCATGCGCTTCCTCATTTACTCTTTCAGGTATGACGTCCAGAGGACCCCAAAAACCAGCATCAATAAATAACCACCACAACACGGGTTACTGAAATAAAAAGTCGTTTTTAATTATATTTGAACAAAAGGATTAAATTTTAACTTATTACTTAACCTACCTAACTACTTAACCCCCCCCTGTAATACTCAGCGCAGGTGCGTCTAATGTATATTTAAGATTAGAAAAGTTATTTTGATCACAGTCCATTGGTTGCAGGCAATTCTTCTACTGTGCATAGAAGTTAGCATGAACAAAGTTCACCAGGCTTCGGTGCTTATCAGGCAAATGGTTACCACTCAGGAAGGTTCTTTCTGGTTCCCAGAGAGAGATTCCTTTTCCAGGACATCCACAACTGATTCGTTCTCAATCAGTCTTCCTGATGAAACTCGACCCCTTCAGGGTTATCCAGATGATCCTCATTCATTCAAGTCATCTTTCACACCACCATTCCTATCATTGAACCAGGCAGACTTCCAAAGTTTTGCGTCTTTGTCCTTCTGGAAATAATTTCTGTGACTACTCTCTCTGTTTCACACCCTCCCTCTCTGAGACCAAAACAGTTTTTCTCTGCCTGAAAAGATCACATGCTGTCTCAGGCAAGCTGCTGTCGATATTTTGATGACTCCTGCAAAATGCATTCTGCAAAAGTCCTGCAAATATTCTGTGTTTTAAAATGTTTGTGTGCACGCTGCTCTAATAATTCCTCCCAAACCACCTCGAAATACTCTGTCAAGCTGGGGGTCCCTATTTTTTCTGATCTTGGCGTCCTCCTCAGGCTTGCGCCTAGGGCGAACACTGCCACCCCTCACCCCCAATGTATACGCTAGTGCAGAATCATGCATACAGATACGCACCTCACTCACTATTGAACTGAAAAGGTAAAAGGGTCTGGAAGGAGACATGATTGTTAAGATCATTTGGAATCCTCGTCGCCAATTAGATCATTAGGAATGACCTGTCAGAAAGAGCAAGGATAAAATAAGAGAAACAATGGGGAAATATTGGAAAAATATCTATAGAGCTTAAACATCAATTATGAAAATAAAAAGAACAATGTCATTTTACTAACAAGTTACCAAACTAGTGTTGTACTCACACTGTTGCCACTTCGCATTTTTCACACCAACATAATGAGTTTTTTTTAAACCAACCTTTTAATTGTTCTCCAAAATGTTTTCTCGCCCCACTACAATAATCCCAACCCCAGCACGATATTCCAACGGCCCACCACAATATCGCAATCCCCCACCACAATATCCCCACGCCCCATCACAATATACCCACGCCCCACCACAATATAAACACGCCCAAGCACAATATTCCCACGCCCCTCCATAATATTTCCACGCCCCACCACAATATTCCCACACTCCACAATAATATTCCCACCCCTACCACAATATCTCTACGTCCCACCACTAGTTTCTCACCCCCACAACAACATCAGCACACCACACCACAATATTCACGCCCCTCCACAATTTTCCAACGCCCCTCCAAAATTTTGCCACGTACCACCACAATATCCCCATTCCCCACCACAATATTCCCACACACCGCCACAATATTCCCTCGCCCCACCACAATATTACCACGCCACTCAACAATATTCCCCCATCCCACCACAAAATCCCCATGCCCCACCACAATATTCCCAAGCCCCACCACAATATCCCCACGTCCCACCACAATATTCACACATCCCATCACAATATCCATACGCCCCACCAAAATATATCCACGCCCCGCCACAATATACCCACGTCCCCCACAATATCCTCACGTCCCTCCACAATATCCCAATACCCCACCACAATATCTCAACGCCTCTCCACAATATTCCCACTCCCACCGCAATATTCTCACGCCCCTCAACAATATTCCCACGCCTCACCACAATATCCCCACGTCCCCCACAATATCCTCTCGTCCATCCACAATATCCCAACACCCCACCACAATATCCCCATGCCCCTCCACAATATTCCCACGCCCACCACAATATTCTCACGCCCCACCACAATATACCCACGTCCCCCACAATATCCTCTCGTCCATCCACAATATCCCAACACCCCACCACAATATCCACACTCCGTTCCACAATATTCCAACGCCCTCCACAATATTCCGACGACCAACCACAATATTCCCACGCCCCACCACAATACTGCCACGTCCCACCACAATATTCACACATCCCACCAGAATATCCATACGCCCCACGACAATATACCCACGCCCCGCAACAATATACCCACGTCCCCCACAATATCCTCACGTGCCTCCACAATATTCCAATACCCATCCACAATATTCCCACACACCGCCACAATATTCGCACGTCCACCACAATATTCCTCGACCCACTACAATATTACTACACCCCACCGCAGTATTCACACGCCCCATCACAATATCCATGCCCCTCCACAATATTCCCACGCCCTTTCACAATATTCCCACACCCAACCACAATATTCCTATACCCACCACAATATCCCCACGCACCATCACAATACTCCACGCCCCTCCACGATATTCCCACACCCAACCAAATATTCCCACATCCCACCACAATATTCTCACGCCCAACTACAACATTTCTACGCCCCACCACAATATATCCACCCCACCACAAAATTCCCACGCCCCACTTCAATATCCCCACGCCCAACCAAAATATTCCCACCCCCACCAAAATATCCCCACGCCCCACCACAATATTGCAAACCTCAGTATAATATTTCCAGGCCTCACCACAATGTTCCCAACCCAGCACAATATTTCCAAGCACCACCGCAATATGCAGACCCCAGCACAATATTCCCACGTCCCACCGCAATATTCTCACCCCTAGCACAATATTCACACGTCCGACCACAATATTCCAACCCCCAGAACAATATTCCCACGCCGCACTGCAATATTCCCAAGCTCCAGCACAATAATCCCACACCCCACTATAAACTTCCCACAGATTACCTGTGAAACTACACCATATCTTGAGTATCTATGGGTTACTGTCACTTTTGTTTCCTTTCCGCTTCCTTTTGCTTTATATTGCACTCACGGCCAGTTGCAGATTAGTGGCCATTCGGGTCCGGAGGAGTTTCCACCACCTCAGGAGTGTCACCTTATACTTATCGGTACATAAGATAATGTAGTTATATTTAAATAGAGCACAGATGCATTAATTATTTCGTTCTAGTAAATGGATAGATCAATGCACGGAGTAAATCCTCCCTGAACATTTTTGGGAGAGCGATGTCGAATGTTGTGTTTATGCTAGAGCCAAGGATCTGGAGCATAGTGTTCTAGTTCACTGAAATATTGACAGAAGATTGATCCAAATCTGGTGTATGGAAAACATTTCATACTGAGATAGCACAGGAAATGTGGCCCAGAGAAGGAAGGAAGTGCTGGATAATCGCGCTTTATTGTCCATCGCTTTGTCACGTGCTAACTAGAAGTAATTAATGTATCTGTACTCTATTTAAATGCAACTACATTATCTTATGGACCGATCAGTATAAGGTGACATGGATAATCGAACAACAGTAGAGAAGAATCAGAGTTTTCCTTCTGTCCAGTTACTTCTCTCCACACTAAACTCTAGAATTATCTGAATTTTTGATCAATCATTGCATTCCAAGATTTGACATAATATTTTGTGCTTCTGTTTCTTGACAAGGCCTGCCCGACACGAGATTAATATTCTATTTCATTCGAATTCTGACAGAGGTAAATTTGAAATATTCAGGGTGTGACAAATTATGTTATATTTTATATCGTATATAAATAATGTTATATTTTATATTGTATATAGATATGTTTTATAGGAGATGAATTTTGGCATGTTTCTTTAAATGTAGGATATACACAAACACTTCGAATCAGATCTCATTGAAAATGCTGGAGTTCTGTTCCAGCCAGACAGTCCAGGCTTCGAGTGGTTTTGCACAATTTTGACGAAGGCCTATGAGGACTTCACAAGTAGATGTTAATTGTACATGCAGTGGAGTAATGCATATTGTTTTCGAAGGCAGCAAATGAACGAACTCAGAAAGTTAGGCAATAGTGCGGCAATCAGTCTGAGTATTGTTAAACGGTCTTGTGGTTTTCTGTGTGTGTGTGTGTGTGGTGTGTGTGTGTGTGTGTGTGTGTGTGTGTGTGTGTGTGTGTGTGTGTGTGTGTGTGTGTGTGTGTGTGTGTGTGTGTGTGTGTGTGTGTGTGTGCGTGTGTGTGGTTTAGGCTGTGTTTGTGAGAGAGAGAGATGGAAAGATAATCGAGTTACAGTTCTACAGTTCAGCAGCAGCAGCTGGGGTTGGAACAGGACAAACTGGAAAGCTTGTGGAAAATCCTCATTTTGAAGACGGGTTGTGAATTCTTAGTTTAGCCCGGTCGAAGCCCTTGTGGTTCATGCAAGAGGAGGTGACTGGCTACCTAAAATTTCACTTGAAATACGGGTAACAAAAAGGCACGCTGTGGTGACCTGAAAGAACGAGGTAATGCCTGGAAATCCCTGATGGTGCAAGTTTCTTCAACAAGACACTGACGTGGCTCATCTGAAAGTAGCGGTTTGTGTTCAATGAGCAACATAACTCTCTCTGAAAACAACCGACAAGAAACTTCCAGAGTGGTAACCATTTACCTTTCACACCAAAGACTGGTGAACTTAATAAATGCTAAATTCTGTTCACAGTTTAAGGATTGCCTGCAACCAATGAACTTGGAGGAATGAAACGTGAGATTGGACTGTGAATTAAGTAACTTTTCTGATCTTACACACACTTTACATACACATGCACTTAGAATGATAATGGGTTAAGTTAGGTTAGTTAGGTTAATAGTAATAACTTAGAGTTTGATCCTATTTTCTTGTTTAAACATAATTAAAAGCAATTTCAGTTTAAGTACCATTTGTCGTGGTGAATTTCGATTGCAGCTGAAGTTTGGGGTCCACTGGGTTCATAAAAAGGGAAATCAAACGGAGACTGGATGCTGTTTCAAATAGGTATTCATTCAACATGAATAGTTAAAGAAATATATTTTGCACGTAATATCTTCCAAAATACGTGGTTCCAAATGCGTTTGTGACATCAATGACCATGGATGTGCCCTGATTTAAATATTAATTTTTGATATCAGGCTGCCAGCAGCAGATTCTATTGTGAAAGGCGGGGTGAATGCCTTACTGTCCATTGGCTTTATCAAGTTTATATGTGTCATCGAGTCAGTTTGGTATTGGTGCCTGCAAGAATATCTATTTTCATAAGATTTATATCTGGGTATTTTTGACACATGCAGCATGGCAACAGGCCAATTCGGCCCACAATCCAGTGCCTCGCAATTACACCTCATTAACCTATAAATGGTGGAAGGAAACCTGAACCACCCTCACCCCCAGCCTTACAGACAACGCGGGATTCGAACCTCTGAACCAATCGCTGGCACTGTAAAGGGTGTGGCGCTGAACGTGACTTTCCTTCTTTTTGGTCTGATCAAAACCCGCGAGATTATTTGATTAGTTGAAACGCCACACACTTATTCAGTAAAATGTGTGGCCCAAAGTCCTTTCTTTTCCTTTTAAAATATGTTATTAGTATTTAATATTTAAACACTGGAACAATACAATTATCCAATGTGCAATAAGCTTAAGAATATAGGAAAATATTTCAAATATGAAAATTATTCAAAGAGCCAACGCAGATTGTGTAGTCAAATCGTCAAACAAAAAGAAATAAAAACCCAACCCAAAAGGAAGAGAAAGAGAAGAAATGAAAGTTAAACGTACTTTTCGAGTGATTTATAAATGAGATATTTTAATTTTGGGCATGTGGATTCTTTGAAACGGGACAAACTTCATGCCGTTACTGAAAAGATGTGGGTCATATCATAGTTCGGAAGAATCAACAGATGTGGTATATTTTTACCTCAATAGCGTTTGACAATTATACAGTATATTTCCGAGATTCTTGTCAGGATATATCGAGCTAATTAATGTTGATCAACAAAAAACAGAAATTAGATTTTCTTTCTGTATGGTTGTGTATGGGTATCAGGGCACCACCGGATTGACTGACATGGTCATTGGTTTCTCCCGTTGTGTCGCTTTACAAGTTGGAAACAGGGCGTTCGGCAGAACATGTGCATTGCGACTATATTCTCTACCTCAGCTCCAACTCTTTGATTATCATTCTGCACCTTCCTATCCTTGTCACTCGACGTGAAAATATCCCCGGTTCATGTGGCAATTCGCACCACATGCGGAATCCCTGGGTTTGGAAACAATCGTCGCCCTGCTCCTTGAATCAATACCTTCAAATTTTACATTCCTCAATATGGGCAAAAAGATGTCATGACCCACATAATATTGCATGAGCGCCGCAAGATATCGACAGCTCGTTGGAAATAAATGCTCGTTTCTCTTTACATGTCCAGTCGCAGGATGATGCATGTGAATCTTTTTCTAAACCATTTTTCGCTTTTTTCTTTAAATTAGCCCAAAGTCCCGTGCCGTCCAATTACATTCAGTCAATCGACAAACCCCGGTACGTTTTGGAAGGTGAGAGGAAACTGGAGACCACGAAGGAAACCGACAGACACGACGGGAACGCACCAACTGCTGGCAGTGCGCGATTTTAAGCCCGGTGTCTGTAACAAACGTTGAGCTGAGTGCTTCACGAACCCTTCCGCCTTCAACCGCGCCGCTGAATGAAACTTTGTCATTTTGTCTCTCGTTGCCTGACGGACCATGCGATTGGCGAAGGTGAGTCCCTCAATTTCAAACGCCTGTTGAGATTATGAGGCGTGAGACGGACGAAAACCAGTTTAATGTTCATTTGTATTTCACTGGGAACAGGTATAATCACGATTTTAAAGTACACTAAGACAGAAAATGGAGAGATATAGACCAACTGAAGACACACTAGAAGAGCTGAGATCAGTGGTTCTCGACATTTTTCTTCCCTAGACCATCGGTGCTCTATGAGTGGGAGAGGATGGTTAAGAATCACTGCTCTGAACACCATTGTTACTGAAATATTTTGCTTCAGAAAAATTGCATTGGCCCGTTTCCTTTGGAGTTCTGAAACAGTGCACATAACGAATCATAAAGATTTTCAACCTTTTTTCTTTTCACTCACATCCACCTTAAGCAATCCCTAACTAATCACAGAGCCCCGATGGCAGAGGAATGACTTAAAGTGGAATGTGTATAGAAAGAAAAGGGTTGAGAACCACGAGCTAGAGAATAGAGTCGTCACAGATATTTTGGGCCGTATGACCCGTGTACGTCTATTCCATTGTGGATCAGGCCGGTTGTGATTACCATTTGCACGTATGTTCTGTAACATTTATTTATTTATTTTAGGGCGAATGCGACTAGCTGCCCAACTCATTTGGAAGTGATGTCACTTCTTCCAGTTTAACACCAAGAAACACAACAGAGTTCATCGTATTCAGTGAACTGAAACATTCGTATGTCATTCACCGTGAATTGCGGTTCGTTTTAATCCTCTTTGCGATTTAATATTTTTTGCGTAACTTGAAGCAATGAGTGCCGCAAAATAATATTACAGCAGGATCTTCTGGTGGGGAAGTCGTGAGTTTATAATAGAGTGCACGTTAACTTTGGAGACTCGTGCATCTCATTGAATTCCTTCCCTTGTATCTTGAAGGAAATTGATGGGCGACGGTCGGGGTCGGGGCCCTGCAGCAGGACTGACATGGCAAATGACGATAGCTTGTATAAAGACAATGCTGGATGCCAAAGTTTCCAATCTGTGGACCAATGAGAGATGGCAAACATATTTATCGGTTCAGAGACAGAAATCGTTTCACATAATACTATAGGTGACGATAGATGGGAGGATGGAGCTGGTGGATAAGGGCGAGCATGGGCGATAAAGACAGGTGGACGCAGTCATGGGGAATAAAAGAGATGTTGGAAGACGCTGGTTGGGGTGGGGGAGAGGCTGGAGATGCCGAAGGAAACAACGTCCTTAGGGGTGGCAAGGTTGCCCGTTAGTACACACATTTACAGCACCAGCGATCGGGACTGGGGTTCGAATCCCAGTGCTGTCTGTGAGGAGATTGCACGTTCTCCCCGTGTCCGCGTGGTTTTCCCGTTTACCTCCCACATTTCCAGACATACTGTGCGTGATGTTTATTTGGGTGTAAATTGGGCGGTGCAGACCCTAGGGCCGAAAATGGGTGTGACCCAGCTGTTTCTAAAAAAAAGCAGTCAGGTCATCTTGGACGTTGGACAGCCGGGCGTAAAAACCCACATTCCTCTCTCTGCTTCAGATTTTTAAGCTACATTCATTCCCCCCTTCCCCCCCCCCCCTTCCCGCTTCAGGTTTATGTCGGTTTAAGTGCTAATTGGATCCAGTAATGGTTCTTTTCTCATTTTATCTGCACCTCGCTATTATTTCCTAATCGTAAACAGACCGCTCTTCACGACCCGCGGTGGTGTGTGCATTCATCCCCGGCTGCCTTTTCTTTCTCCAGTGAATTTATTGGTGATCGTCACCCTGTCTAGGGGAAAGTGCGCCCTGTCCACCTGCACCACGTGCTACCTGGTTGCCATGGCAGCAGCTGATCTGCTGGTCATTGTCATTGATGTCGTCTGTTATCGCATTCATCGATATTACTTCCCACCGAATTTCTTGGACATCACCCCGGTGTGCAGCGTGATCAATGTGTTAACTCGTACGGCCAAACGTTGCTCTGTCTGGTTCACCATCACTTTCACCTTTGATCGATTTGCTTCCATTTGTTGCCAGCAGTTGAAAGGTAAATATTGCACGGAAACGATCGCAGGTGGAGTTCTAGTAATCACTGACGTTTTGCTCTGTCTCAAGAACATCCCATTCTATTTCAGGGATAATCCCAAGGAGATCATCCGTCGTGTGCCTTTCTTCTGTGCCGGAAAGCCAAATTATTACACTGAACCCGGGTGGAGAGTATTTGACTCCTTCCATAAGATGACAACCCCGCTAACTCCTTTCTCTCTCATCCTGCTACTCAATGCGCTGACGGTCTGTCATATTTTAGTTGTTCGTCGGGTCGGTGAGGGGCTGAGGGTTCAGAACAAAGGAAGGAACGCGTGTGACTCAGAGATGGAGAGCAGGAGGAGGTCTATGGTTCTATTGTTCACCATCTCCGACAGTTTCATTCTCCAGTGGCTGACGGACGTGGCAGAGTTCGTTTATTACGAAATAAGAGGGATGCAAATGTTTAACGAATCTATTCAGATAAGTGGACGCGTCGGAGTATTACTGAGCGTCTGCAACTGCTGCACCAACACGTTGGTGTTCATGGTCACCCAGTCAAAGTTCAGGGAGCAGCTGAAGATTGCGGTGTAATATCCAGTGACCTTCGTCCTTTGGATCATGCGTAAATCTACTCTGTGTCCACAGAGCGGTGACGCATTCGGCGACTCCCTTGGAGTCTGCAGGTCTTGGTGATATTTCTCCGCATTAACCAAAGGATGGTTGGCCTCTGTGGGAATGTAAACGGCGACTGAACACACGATGTCTTTCCAGGCGATGTGCCCGGCCCTTCAATTCCTGCCTCCTCAATGAAGAGTAAATTCAGCATTTTTTTTTAAAGTTACATTTGTCTGCATCAGCGACAAGGATCTCCCGTGGGGAATCATTTCATTACTGCGCCACAACTCACATGCGCAAGTCTGGCCAAGTCAAGTTCATTGTCGTCCAATTGTCCAAGAGCAGTCTGATGGAATAGAGGTCTCCGTCCGTGGTGCAAAACACGGGAAAACACAACTGAAAAGAACACACATTCAGAGAAATAAGACATCAGAAGGAAAAGCATGTTATCAATACGAATAAATAAAAAAATAGATAGATAAATAAATATATGACCATCTGTCGTTGGTGTGTGACGTGAGTGTGCGTTAGTGTTTATGTGTGTGAGCGTGTGTGAGCGTGTTAATCTGTGCGTGTTTGTGTGTGCAACTCAATGTGTGTGTGTTTTTATGTGTGACGGTCTGTGTGTATGTGTGTATTTGTGTGCACGCATGCGTGTGCATGCGTGTGTGTGTGTGTGTGTGTGTGTGTGTGTGTGACGGTGATTTTGAGTGAGTGTGTGCGTGTCTGTGTGTGTGCTTGTTTGTGTGTGTGTGAGAGAGACGGTTTAAGTGAGTGTGTGCGAGCCTGTTTGTGTGTGTGTGAGAGAGACGGTGAGTTGGAGTGAGTGTGTGCGTGCCTG
The DNA here is from genome assembly GCF_036971445.1 of Narcine bancroftii. Lineage (NCBI taxonomy): Eukaryota > Metazoa > Chordata > Chondrichthyes > Torpediniformes > Narcinidae > Narcine > Narcine bancroftii. Next base: position 206,648,779 of record NC_091470.1, read on the forward strand.
TGTGTGTGCCTGTTTCTGTGTGTGTGAGAGAGACGGTTTGAGTGAGTGTGTGCATGCCTGTTTGTGTGTGTGTGAGAGAGACGGTGAGTTGGAGTGAGTGTGTGCGTGCCTGTGGGTGTGCCTGTTTCTGTGTGTGTGAGAGAGACGGTGAATTTTGAATGAGTATATGCGTGTGTGTGTGTGTGTGAGTGTGTGTGTGTGTGTGTGTGTGTGTGTGTGTGTGTGTGTGTGTGTGTGTGTGTGTGTGTGTGGGTGGGTGTGTGTGTGTGTGTGTGTGTGTGTGTGTGTGTGTATGTGTGTGTGTGTGTGTGTGTGTGTGTGTGTGTGTGTGTGTGTGTGTGTGTATGTGTGTGCATGCTGGAGGGAAATGGATAACAATATGAAAGTACCAGAGAGCACCTGGCGACACAGGGAGATGATTACAACACGATTGGCCAAAACGGAACTGTCTGAAATTTTGGACAGTGGGGACCAGAATATTCTCCTTCCTCCACTGGGAGTTGAAGAAAGAGTTGATCATAAGTTTCAGTTTGGAAGCCATTCCCTTCAGTGGGCAGGTCGAAATTCAGGGTCACGGATCAGGGTCACGGATTAAATACAGTGGGTGAAACAGGCGGTGGGAATGAGAATATGTGCCGGGGATGGTTGTGATCAGGACTTCAAACCTCCAAAGCAGCAGGAAACACAGTCAATCAGGATGGACACACGGGCGTCTGCATCCCCCCGAGGGAATGTAATTTGCAGGGCCTGGGAGATTGGCAGGAAAGTATTATGGTGCCAAAGAAGCGCGTGTGGTTATTGCCACAATATGCGTGGCCTTCTGTTTCAAGGACATTGCTTTCTATTTCCTCATAATTATAAATCCTGCATCAGGACAAGGTGATTGGATGAGTGTAGGGAGACCTATTCGTCCAATGACGGGAACTTTTTAGGGGTTTTACTGGATGCACCAGCTCTTGTAAAGCCTCCTTTGAGACAGAGTGGGATTCGAAACCAGGTCCCATCGCTGACACTGTTACAGCGTGCCGCCACCCACGGTCACCAGACTTTACACCATCGATAGCATCTATAACCATAAAAGAATTACAGTAAGGAAACAGGCCCCTCTAATCCATACCGATTAAAGTGATCTCTTCTCGTCCCACCTACCCGCTCCCTGTACATAACCCTACAACTCCTTCAGATCCATGCACTGTTCCAACCTTTTCTTAAATAACAAAATTGACCTTGTTGCAACCACCTCTTCCCGAAGGTCATTCCACTCATCCACCAAACTCTGAGTGAAGAAGCTCCCTCTTATGTTACTGTTACATGATGCGGTGCCTTGAAAAAGCATCCTTTATCCTCAAAGACCCCCACCACCCAGGCCAATCCCCCTTCACTGTGCTACAATCAGGGAAAAGCTCCAGAAGCCTGATATGGTGCATCCATTGGTACAAGGTCAGCTTCCTCCCAGCTGCCATCAGATTCCTGAATGATCAATGAACCAAAGACACTGCCTTACTTTGACGTTTCATGCACTAGATTTATTTATTGTTGAAAGGTTGTTTATATGAAAGTTTGCCCTGTGATGCTACTCAAAACCTCAAATTTCGCGACTTATTCGTGACAATAAATCTAGATTCTGTTTCAGTATGTTGGATACAATAGTCAGGTGGCGTGCCCCGTGCAGATAAAAGTGTTAAATACTTTTACCATTGAACAGGACCCCAATTCATAAATACAGTTTGCAAATTGCCGGCAAATTTATCAATACCTCATGTAGAGTTTAAAGTTATCTTTCACCTCACCAAACAATTTCATAGTTGCCTTTGAAACGCATGATCGTGAAGCACTGTTAGAATAATAAGGCCATTCTGCCTTCGATAATGTGCCAACGCATATCTCCCTTCCCAACCAATAGCCTTCTGTTTTTCTTTGCGTCTGTCTAAGTGTCTCTTAAATGCCCCCCAAAATATTTCAGCTTCCACCACCGACCCGACCCCACAACACTTTGTGTAAAAACTTACCCCTGACGTCTCCCAAAACCTCCCTCCCCTCACATTGCACAGACCTCCTCTGGTGTTTGCTACCGTGGGGAAATGGCGCTGGCCGTTCATCCTATCATAAACTTGTAGACCTCAAGCAAGTCTCCTCTCGTCTTTCCCCGCTCCAAAGATTAGCCTCGTTAATCTGCAGGTTACAAAATATGTGGATGGGCAGGTGCACGTTTCCATTTAAGTTAGCGTTTTTGGAGAGAGCACATGTATTCGAAATCTACAGTGGACACGAAGTCAAAACACTGATTGACCTCAAAACTGATACTGTACGCGAGGGAGCCATTCACATCATTCCGGCCATTTCAATGTCCATATCACAATGACCTTCCAAGTCTGTGTAACGAGAGGGTCACGTGGTCAGGTGACATGACCGGTTTCACACTGAGTTATGAGTATCCACATGCTCCGACTGATACTGATTGTATAATAACTGAGAACCTTATCAGAGTCATTCCGGATGCACATAAAATGTGAACACTAATGACGTTAACCATTGGAACCTTCACATTTCCCATCCTTGCTTTGGATGCCTGGTTAATGGCAATTTCACACCCAGTTTCGATTTTATTAGTGAAGGCCGTTCCGCATTAATTCGCCACTGAATATGGCCAGACAAAACGAATAAATATTGCTTCCAAAAATCTTGTCCGTCCCGTTGAACGTCATTCCTGAGCATTAATTCGGCCGCTCGCTTCTTTTGGCGTCTTTCCCTCACGATCAACTTGTTCACTTATGAAGCGATTAAAATCCAGGCCAACCTCGTTCACTGCGCTGAACAGCAGAGACCGTCCAGATTCGGTCCAATGCTGAGTCTTGTTGAGAGTGGAAAGTACCCCAATGGCCATTTTCTCAGCAATATGTGTACAGTTTTGCCTACTGTTGGTGGGGTCGACTAAGCACGGGAAATCTGTAGTGGTAATGTCTCAGGTACTGAGACTAGACCCTCATCTCAGAAAGGACAAAGGGATAAGAACACCACAGCAGTGTTTCGATAGTTAGGGGTGCCGTTAAGAGGTTTCATGGGATAGATCAAAATCGCGGTTGGTCTATTGCTTCCCTGGTGCCAGGGTCCACGGTACGTCAGATCGAGTTGTCAGTATTGTCAGGAGGGAGGGAAACAGCCCGATATTGTGATCCATGATCCATGTAGGTATAAATGATTTTAGTTTGAAAGAGGAGGACGTCCTGCAGAGAGTTTAGGGAGCTAGGGAATCATTTGAAGGACCGGACCTCCAGGGTTGTGATATCAGAGGTATTACCCGTGCCACTTAATAGTGAGGCTATAAATAAGAGGTTAACGCAGAGGCATATAAGATGTTGCTGGAGTGAGTGCTTCATATTTCTAGACATGTGCATTCTGTTTCAGTGACTGTGAGACATATGCAGATAGGACAGTTTGCACCTGAACTGGAGAGGGAGTAACATCCTTGTGGGTAGGTTTGTTAGTGATACTCAGGTGGGGGGGGGGGGGTAAACGAGATAGACAGGGGGATAGGAACAGGATTTTACGACAGATTGTTAGGTGGACGTGAACACTGCATAAATAAAGAAAAATCACCTATTTGAATGTGATATAAAAATACTCAGATTAATTTGTCAATGCAAGGAGTATTATCAGAAAGGCAGATGAGGTTATGGCGTGGATTTGGACATGGGACTATGACATTGTTTCTATCAGTTAGATTTTGTTGGTGACATTTCCTAGCTTCTAATATTTCTCAATCTCACAAGACATAACCTTCCAAGAAAAGTCAGCCTCCATATTCTGAATTGTTTATTATTCATCCAAATAAATAAAACTTCGTAAATGCAGCCGTAAATAGTTTAGATTTTCATTGATAAAAGCGAAAAAAAAAACATTTTCAGAGCTTTGCACTTCATAACAATTAGTAAAATCAAATATATTTTAAATGATAATGATACTCAACTTCAAACAAATATAAACGAATTAAAATGATAATAAATGATTAACATTGAATGTTAATGTTGATGAATAATGATGATGTGGATGATGAATAATGAACATGTAGTGTCCAGTGACAATAATGACATTAGTTTCAAGTTAATTATGGAGAAGGATAGGTTTACTCCTCGTGTTAAGATTCTAGGAAGGCCAATTTTGTGAAAATGAATAAGGATCTGGGAAGACTGGATTAGGAAATGTTGTTTTCTGGCAAGGATGTATTCAGTAAATGGAAGGACTTCAAAGGTGATATTTTGAGAGGGCGGAGTTGCATGTACTTGTCAGGATTAAAGGCAAATTTAACAGGCATAGGGAACCTAAATTTTCAAGGGATATTGGTAATCTGGTGAGAAGGGAGAAGTGCATAGCAGGTGTAGACAACAAGGAAGAAAGGAAATACTAGAAGAGTATAGAGAATGTACAATAATACATAAGAGGGCAACCAGGAAGGCAAAAAGAAGATATGAGATATCTTAAGCAGACAACGTGAAATTAAACACGCAGGATTTCTACAAGTATGGTATGATTAAAATAATTGTCAGGGACAAAATTGGTCCCCCAGAAGATCAGAGTGGCCTTCTAGTGTGGAACCTCACGAGATGGGGAGAGCTTAACCAGATTTAGGAAAACTAGAGCAGTGGGAGGGAACATTTAATAGGACAGGGTGCCTGTTGCCTTACAGCAAATAAAAATATAAATCCCTTGAGCCAGATATGATATTCATTAGGATTCTGAGAGAGGAAATTGCAAAATGCCCTTAGCCACTTGTGAGGTGCTGATGGATTGGCGGGCAGCTTATGTTGTTCTATGGATTAAAAAAGGCTTCAAAAATTAATCGGCTAAGCCTGACATCAGTAGAAGATAAATTATTTGGAAGGAGTTCTGAGGGATAGGATACTCGGGTATTAGGACAGCCATAGGCTTATTAAGGATAGTAAGTTGACTTTGTGTGTGGTAGGTCGGATTTAATGAATCTGATAGAGTTTTTCGAAGAGATTACTGTTACGAGCCCAAAAGACCACAAAAGCCCGTAGAAATAGGTGTTCACCACGTCAAATGGTTATTTAAACAAAGGTTGTTTTTAATTAACCATAAACATGGAAATAGAATCAAACTTTATCTCTATTTACTTAACTAACCCAAATTAACCCCCATCTAAATCTAAGCGCACGTATATGATGTGTGTGTCAACTTAAGAAACATTATTTGGTTCACAGTTCAATCTCCCCTCTCCTTCTTCCAAATTCTCTGGTTGCAGCCAATTCTTAAACTGTGCACAGAATTTAACATGTATAAAGTTCATCAGGATTTGCAGCCCGTAGGTTTACGGCTCAGGAAGGTTCTAGTAGGGTTTGCAGAGAGAGATTTGCTGTTCCAGGATTTCCAGAACTGAGGTACCACTCACTGATGAAACTTGCTCCGTCAGGGTTCTCCAGATGATAACCGCTTTTTTAATGCTATCACAGAGTTCCTTTCTCTTTCAACTTTTTCCAAGAGAAACAATAGACAGATAACACTTCCATCCATCCGCCACTCTGAAATTTTCTGTCTCCCGCCAGCTTTTCCAGGCTTGTTTCATCTGTGACCGTTCAGTTTCTTTCAGTGTCTCACACACACTGCCTGAGAGAGCTTGTTGAGCTTGGTCACACCTCTCTATCTTCCACTGAGCCTGCTCGAAAGCCATGTGATTCTCCCTCTTGCAAAAACTCACCTTTTTCAGCAAAACTCGAGTGTTCTCCTTCTTGCTCAAGCTATTGTCTAAAGTAAACAAAACCCATGTGTGACCTTTCTGTGAGAACCATGTAAAAAGGTCAGCAGCATTGTAGTTATTCAACAAGCCACCCTGTCTCCAATCCAAACAATTTCTATCATGGCTTCCTTTCAATTGTCACCTACATTTGAAATGTGTTTCGTATTCTCCATTGTTTCTAAAATTTCACTGAAGATTAAATCTTCACTCTTTCAAATAAGATCTGTTTTAAAATGTAACCTACTCTAATCTAACAAAATTCTCCCAATATTTATCCATTACATTACCAAGAATGTAGATGATGGAAAGGCTATGGATGTTGTCTACATGGAATTTCGTAAGCCTTTGACAGGACCCAAATGGAAGGAAAGTTCTGAAGTTTCAGGCACAAGGCATCCATGGACAGAGTGTAACTGAATTCAAAATTGGCTGAATAGGATAAGACAGAGATGGAAGTGGATTATTATTTCTCAAATTGGAGGCCTATGATGTGCCTCAGTGGTCAGTGCTGGGACCATTCCTATCTGTTGTATCTAACAATGATCTGGATGATAATGTCTTAAATTGGATCAGCAATTTTTCTGATTACACTTGGATTGGAGGCATTGCGAAGTGAGGAAGGCTTTGAGATTTGATATCGGTTTTCAAGATTAATAGAGATTTATACGATTATGAGAGGTATAGCCAGTGTGGATGTGAATAATCTTTTTCCATTTAGATTGGGTGAGTTAAATACGAGAGGTCATAGTTTTAAACTTCAAGCGGAAAGGCTTCAAAGGAAAATTAGGGAAGTTCCTAACTCAGAGAATGAATGATCTGCCATTAGATATGGTGAATGCGGGTTTGATCCTAAGTTTAAAGAATAAGTTGGATGGATACATGGTTGGGAGAGGATTGGAGGTTTATGGACTGAACGCAGGCCAATGGATCTAGTGGAATAATGCTCGGCACAGCCTATGAGGGCCAAATAGCCTGTTTCCTAGTCTGTAGCGTTCTATGATTCTAATCGGCTCCAATGCACAATTGTGCGGCAGATACTCAATCGGTCATGCAGAAATAAAGGGACACAACCATTGGCTCCAGAGCTTTTCGCTCTCCTAATGAAAAGCTCTAGGCCCCAAAAGCCAGTTACCATTGACTTGCAATACATGTGGCGTATCCTGCTGAGTTCCATACAGCACATTTATGTGTTGCATTCGACCCACAGTATCTACAAAGTTTCTTCATCAAACACTCCTTTCATGCCATTACGAAGAGAAAACTATCTTCATGTGGCCCACGACAGTTGAACTTTTCAAATCCCTGTCATGTGTTTGAAGGGGTCATGGTTGTTTCCAGAACGAAGACAGTGAGGAGGTATCGAGGTATTTGTTCAATAACTAAAACTAAAATTGCTCATGATGCAAGTCTCAGACAGGTCGGCATTTTATTTCAATTATATCTTTAAATAGTGTGCACCAGTTTCCAGGTAGGCATCCGCCAATTCTATGAGGATGGGTCGACCTGCAATATTGATGGTGAAAGACATTTATTACCCGCAGTCATGGCCTCTCTGGGTGAGTGACGGCGCTATGCTGCTTGCGGGCAGCTGCTGCCCAGATGTGTTGGCGCCTGTCCTTCCTTTTCTTACAGGAAAGTCACAGAGCCATTCGTAGAAATATCAGCGTTCATCTTTCCAAATGGTTAGAATCTGTTTGGAATGGAAGGGAATTCCCAGTCCAGGTGACACATCTCTGTCTGTTTTGATCTATTCTAACCTGTCGCCTGTGTTGCTGTAATTTTTCCACTTTTCCCGACCCACTAAGGAATAGGATTCCATACGATCCGTGTTCTAATCAATGAATCTGCAGCACAATTTCACAGAGATATAATCGATGTACAAACTCCGTTTCTGCCATCTTTGTTCTATTTTGTGTGGCTTTCTTTTGAGAAATAGTTTCCGTGGTTTCACACAATGCGAAATTCCGCCATTCTCCCCCTCCATTACACAGGGCACATTGGCAACGCCCAAAAGCTCTCTCTTCTCCATCGCAAATCATATCAATAGTGGAAGCTTCGTGTGTCTCCTTTTGACAATTTCGAGCAACAATTCCGCAGTTGTCACTGAGTTACTCCGCACGCTTTAGGCATGATAACCTGTCAGAAAAGACCGTTCTTGATTTTTACAAAAGTTTATAATTACTGCTAGAATCCTCCTGCGCCTCAGGTCTCCGATGACCCATGATTTTCTAATTAATTTCTCCACATTGTTTAAGATAAAATATTCTTCGATATATGTGTGTGCATGTTTGTGTGTGTGTGTGTGTGTGTGTGGGGGTCTGAGTGTGAGCGTGAGTGTGCGAAAATGTGTGTGTGTGTCAGTGTGTGTCTGTTGGTGGGTGTCAGTTTGTGGGTGTCAGTTTCTGAAAGTGTATGTGTCAGTATGTGTGTGTGTCTTAGTGTGTCTATGCGTAATATATAGGGGTATTAAAGACTATTGAAGTTTATCGCGGCCCTTACAGCAATTGAAGAAGAAATACTCAGACAACAAGAAAGGTGCAAATGTTCAAAGGTGGGAATTATCAGGTAAATAATATTAATTTCCAGTAATAAGCACAACATTTGACCGTGTCCATCCAGTCATATCCCATTTCCTATCACCCTCAACTGCTAGACGTTTGGAATATGAACTGGAACTTCCCAGATAAATCAGGTGAGTGAAAATCCATGCATAAAGTACAATAGTGAAGGTTGAGTTAAGTTCACATTCTCCCTTAAATATTACTATGTCCTCCCTCTCTTTCCCTCTCCCTCTCCCTCCATCCCTCCCTCTCCCTCTCCATCCCTACCTCCCTCCCACTTAGTCCCTACCTCCCTGCATCCCTATCTCTCTCTCTCTCTCTATATATATATATATATATATATATATCTCACTCTCTCGCTGGGTATCTCTTGATGTATCTGAGCAGCTGCTCCAATTGCTGCATTTACATCGTCACCAAGAAGAAATTCAGAGAGGAGCTCAAGATTGTATTGAAGTTTCCCATCGCATTCCCTCTCCGATTCATTCAACTGTGAGACAAACGATGGACAAGGCGCGGTCCCCTCTTTATGAATGTTGACACACGTGGACATACTTCCTGCGTCTCAAAGATTTTTGATGCTCTGTCAGACAATAAAATGTTTTCATCACCAGGACTATTTGTGGGGTTGGGTTAAACCCTCAAGAAAAGGGGAGTGCACGCACGAAGTTTTATTTACAATTGAAAAAGTCAGGTAGGAAAATCTGTGCCCACTACGGTTGCTGTACTGATCATATTATAAATGTTCAAACTGTAAATGCTCGCAAGGTTATTTGCATAGACTTTAAAATGTATTTTATTCTCACCCACAGACAGTCGCGATTTCATCCAAATTGCACCACAATTTGTCACTTCACAAGGAATACGATCAACCCTACTCCACGTGTTCACACGATATTAGAACAACCCCAATATATATGTTTCCATCAGTGCTTATCACATCATGTAACTCAACCAGTTCTGCGCCACCATCTATCAGATGTATGCCACAAGATATTTCCGTTATTTCGATTCTAAGTGTATGAGCAAAGTTTCAGTGGTATCGAGAGGGTTCCACGCCGTCGGTGGTATTAGTACTACGATATTTATACCAACCAACATTGATTAAGAATGATGGACCAATCCCTCGTCGTAAATATACAGTGTGTATCTTCCTCTGTGAACCCCAAACCGCGTGGTACACGTTTGGTATACAATCCTTCGCCATCATTCTTATACTATCGGGAATCGTTCCAGATTGCTAAACTCCAGTATATCAATGATTTGTTGAGAATCTCTCAGGTTCAGTGGGGTCAAAGAAAGATGACTCTGGACACAAGGGGTTTGAATGAAACGTAACTTTATTAACACATCAATTAATAAGAGACTCAGTTTATAAGGAAAGGTGGAACCACTCGCCCACAAGTATAAGTAAGCGTGGGAAGAGAACGTAAAGGGAAACAAAGAGGGGAGAATTATTAACTCACATAGTCGAACTATACACAGGGGTTATACACACACACTTGGACCCCTGATTAAGAACAGGTGAATCTGGTACCAATGTACCCATTGGTGTATAGGCACGCTCGCGGGCCCCTGATCAGGTGTGGGCAGTGGCACTATTGCCAGTATTAATCTGTTGCTATTGGAGTTCTAGCAACACCACGACTCAGCTACAGTGTCGTGTGCACCTTTCCCTAGACCCTTCAAAGCGATGTCTGCAGTAGCGGGCTGGCATGGAGCCGTATCTGGTGCTATCACAATAAGGAAGACTATGTGAATGTCCTCTGTGCTGGTCGGAAATTCAGGGTGACGCTAATAAGGTCACAAGGTGATTTGAATCTGCCACTGTCAGAGTGTGAATAAACCAGTTGTCTGAGCCCAATCTGAACTGACTCTCCACCTGCAAATCGTAACTTCGTAAGTTCAAGCGCAGTGGGAGGCGCGGCGAGCGGCACGATGAGCTGTCTGGATTTTGTGTCTATGCTCGAGTTTACATGTCACATAGCGAGCATGGCGGGTGAGGTAATGTTAGTTACAAGGCACACATACCAGGACACTCTACAAAACCTTGTGGATTTTGCTATTCCTATTTACTCCATATTTTGTCTCCGTTCGACGAACCAGTGCGTGACATCTGCCGCCCCACAGCATTTGAGGTGTTCCACGCTGTAAGTACTCCAGCCCTTCAAGCAGGGCAAAGACTTCACGAACCATCCTGCCGCTTGCTATTCCCGTCAAAGTCAAGACCATGCCTCTGAGTTGTCACCGATGCTAGTGACATGGTGCCCATCCAAGTGGGATTACCCTGACGTCACTAAGGGCGTGGGGACCTGAAGCCCGCCTTAGAGGTTGGTGATAAGGACCATTCCCTAATGCCACTCTGTAAAAAAAATGCAACTGCGGAAGGCACGAAATGTTCCATTTGAACCATGTGGGAAACCTGACACGATCAATCGGACTTGGTCTCTGCGAATTCATTATTGTCTAACCACATTACCCCATCCACCGACCCTCCATCGCTCTTCTCCCCGCGTCTCCATAACTGGGTCAGTAGCTCGCCAGATCGATAGGATGTGAGTGTCAAGCCTTTTCACAGCAGTGGGATCAAGAAGGGGACCTGCAGAAAGGTGCTGTTTCTCAGCTGCCCGCTGACGCGGTTTAGCACCAGCAGCGCAGCTTCCTTTCCACGGCAATGGACCCTGAAATGGGCATTTTTATATCATTCAACCTTCCTAGCCGCAACCACCCTTTCACCATCACCCTCTGCATTGTTGTTTTTTAAACTTTATTTATTCGTTCAAAAAATAAATAATATATGACATATACAACAATTAACCATAAACATGAACCTTTATATATATATATATAAAAAGAGAAAAGAAAAGAAACCCGCCCCCTTCAGCCAACTTTCTTAAGGAGAGCCATAAAGAAAGAAAAGGGAAAAATATTAAAGAAAAATTAAATATACATATTAAGGTCTAATCAATGTAAATTGAAATGTAAATATTCTGAATATAACGACCACTTATTAATAAAAATATATAATTATCACGCGAAACATACGTAATTTTTTTTCATTATTAAACAATATTTCATGTCATTATGCCATCTATTAATATCAATCATATTTGTATCTTTCCACATACCAGCAATATTTTTTTTCACTATGGATAAAGCTAAATATACAAAAGCAAGCTGAAACTTATCTAATCCCAAGCCTTTCAAAGGTTTCAAACTGCCCAATAAAATTACTGTTGGATTTAAAACTATTTTAATCTTATACAGATATTCTAAAAACGATTGAATTTTCTTCCAAAAAGATTGTATATGTATACATGATCAACCGGCATGAAAAAAAGTTCCAACCGTATCACCTCATCTAAAACACAAGTCTGATTCTTGAAAATCATACTTTTTTTTAAATTTTTCAGGTGTTACATATAATTGATGTAAAAAAATATAGTTAATCATTGCATTTATCAATCTAGTTACACTATCATAACAAATATCTAACCAATCATCTTCAGAAAAAATAAAACCAGTATCTGCTTCCCATTTACTTTTAGAACTGTCCCAACCCTTTTTATCCATACTATCCTGTAATATTTGATACACAGATGAAATATAACCTTTCTCTGGTACCTTCATAAGAAAAGTCTCAAATTTAGTCACTTCAGGTAAAATCATATCTCTACCAAACATACATCTTTCCAAAGATCTAATTTGTTAATATAGAAACAAAGAATTCTTATCAATAGGAAAACCTTCCCTCATCTCATTAAAAGATAAAAATTTACCATCTTTAAAAATCTCCCAAATTTTTCACACCTTTAAATCTCCAATGCAATAAACTTCGATTATGTATTGAAAAAGGAATAAGTTGATTATTATACAACGGAGTCAAAGCCGATAATTTACCCCTAGAGCCTGTCATTTTATTTTTCTTTAACCATAACTTCATTAAATGTTTTAGTATAGGCACATTATATTATTGTAACAGATTTATATTCCATCTAAACAAAAATTGATGTATTTCAAATTCAGAAATATTTGCCATCTCAATTTTGGCCCAACTAGGAGGCTGTACCAAATCCATCAGTTAACTAAAAAAAATTAAGTTGGGCTGCTTCATAATAATTTTGAAAATGTGGTAAACGTAAAACACCTAACTCATATTTCCAAGTTAATTTATTCAAAGCTACTCTCGAAAAATTATCTCTCCATAAAAACTCCCTAACCATTTTATTCAAATCTCCAAAAACAAATTATCAAGTAAATATGGAATAGATTGAAACAAATATTGTATACGTGGAAAGATATTCATGTTAATTCTATTTATCCTACCCATTAAATTAATAGGTAAATCTTTCCATTTGATCAAATCAGTTTTTTTTTCATTAACAGAACATAATTTAATTTATATAAAGATTGATAATTAACATTCAAAATTATACCCAAATATTTAATTCGATCAGTCCATTTCAAATTAATAATGTTCTTATAAACTGAATAATCTCCTTCAATTACCAGTAATATTTCACTTTTTTCCCAATTGACTTTATATTCAAAAGACATCCATATTGAATTAAACACTCTTTCAAGTGCAAAAGTGACTGAGATGGGCTTATTAAATACACCAATACATCATCAGCAAATAAATTAATTTTATACTCCTCGTCTAAAACTTTTATACCTTGTATCTGTTATTTTGTCTTATCAATTGTGCTAAAGGTTCAACGCAAACAAAGCTGGTGATAAAGGACAACCTTGACGAATTGATTGAGTTATCTTAAAGGTTGCAAAATCAAACCATTTATCAATACTCTAGCATCCTGCCTTTTCCTCCATTGATTGTAAGTCAAAAGATATTTTTTTATGTATCAAAATTGCTACACCTTTAGCTAGAATGAAATGAGGAAGAATATACGTGCCCAACCCAGTCCTTCTTTAATTTCATACTTTCCTTCACATTCAAATGTGTTTCTTGTCAAAAATCAAAATCAATTTTCATTTTCTTTTTATATGCCAAGACTCGCTTATGCTTAATTGGACTGCTTAATCCTCGAACATTAAAAGTGGCAAACCTCAACTTTGACATATCTACCATTATTAAGAAATACAAATAAAATCTTCATATGAAAACTCAAATCAACGTAAGTAGGCCCTCCAATAGGATACAAAATCACAAATTAAAAATTAACTAAAATGAAAATTAAAAAATAATAAAGAAAGAAAGAAAATCACCCGCCCCCCAAACAAAACTACCAAAAGGTAGTAATCCACTAAGCAAAAATTAGATGTGGGTCACCCACCAGTGGCTGAAGACTAGTAAAGAATTTAGAGCAAATCTCTCCCTCCCCAGCCAAACAATCAATAACATCAAAATATTATAATAACAAAAAAGAGTAACAAAAAGAAAATTCTTCTTTTCATCCAAGAGATTCCATTCTCGAAGATCCCATTTCAGAAGGAGTTGGACTTTTTCCATTCCAATTTTTCCCATTTCTGCCATTTCTTCCATTTCCAGAACAACCAGATTTTTATTTAGGAGATAATGGTGGACTACATCTTTGTACTCTTATATCTGGCAATGAATGAGCAAAAATCATTGTTTCACGATCATTTTCAAAAAACCGAAATTGATAGTCTCCATAAAACACCTTCAACACTGCAAGGTAGCGAAAAGTAGACTTATAACCTTTATGCCACAAAACTTATTTAACTGGATTAAATCGATGTCAATGTTGAATGACCTCTTGACGCCATATAATATAACCATATAACCATATAACCACCTACAGCACAGAACAGGCCAGTTCGGCCCTACTAGTCCATGCCTTAACAAATCCCCACCCTCCTAGTCCCACTGACCAGCACCCGGTCTATACACCTCCAGTCCTCTCCTATCCATGTAACTATCTAGTCTTTCCTTAAATGTAACCAATGATCCCGCCTCGACCACGTCTGTCGGAAGCTCATTCCACATCCCCACCACCCTTTGCGTAAAGAAATTTTCCCTCATGTTCCCCTTATAATTTTCCCCCTTCAATCTTAAACCATGCCCTCTAGTTTGAATCTCTCCCACTCTTAATTGAAAAGGCCTATCCACGTTTACTCTGTCTGTCACTTTTAAAATCTTAAACACCTCTATCATCCCCTCTCAATCTTCTACGCTCCAGAGAAAAAAAGCCCCAGTCTGCACAACCTTTCCCTGTAACTCAAACCTTGAAATCCTGTCAACATTCTCTGCACTCTCTCTATTTTTCTATATCTTTCCTATAATTTGGTGACCAAAACTGTACACAGTACTCCAAATTTGGCCTCACCAATGCCTTGTACAATTTCATCATAACCTCCCTACTCTTGAATTCAATATTCCGATTTATGAAGGCCAACATTCCAAATGCCTTCTTCACCACACCATCTACCTGAGTGTCAGCCTTGAGGGTGCTATTTACCACAACTCCTAAATCCCTTTGTTGCTTTGCACATCTCAATAGCCTACCATTTAATGCATATGACCTATTTAGATTTGCCTTTCCAAAATGTAGCACCTCACATTTATCTGTATTAAATTCCATCAGCCATTTCTCAGCCCACACCTCCAGCCTTCATAAATCACCTTTTAATCTACGGTAATCTTCCTCACTGTCCACAACACCACCAATCTTTGTATCATCCGCAAACTTGCTTATCCAATTCTCCACCCCTACTTCCAGATCGTTAATATATATAACAAACAATAGTGGACCGAGGACCGATCCCTAAGGAACTCCACTAGTCACTGGCCTCCAATTGGACAAACAATTTTCTACCACTACTCTCTGACACCTCCCATCCAAACATTGCTGAATCCATTTCACTACCTCCTCATTTATACCTAATGCCTCCACCTTTTTTCCTAACCTCCTGTGGGGAACTTTGTCAAAAGCTTTACTAAAGTCTAAATAGACAACATCCACAGCTTTCCCTTCATCAACCTTTTTTGTAACCCCCTCGAAAAACTCAGTCAGGTTTGTCAAGCATGATCTACCCCTGACAAAACCATGCTGATTACTCCCTAGCAATCCCTGTACCTCCAAATAATTGTAAATACCATCCCTCAGAACACTTTCCATCAACTTGCCCACCACAGACGTCAGACTCACGGGCCTATAATTCCCGGGTTTACATTTAGACCCTTTCTTAAACAGCGGAACCACATCCCTCCAATCCTTTGGCACTACCCCCGTCGCCAGTGACATCCTAAATATCTCTGTTAATGGCCCCACTATCTGTCCACTAGCCTCCCTGAGTGTCCTTGGGAATATTTTGTCCGGTCCCGGAGATTTATCCACCTTTATCTTTTTCAACACAGCCATCACTACCTCCTCGGTTATCCTTATATGCTTCATTACCTCCCCACTATTTTTCTTTACCTCAACTGGTTCAATATTTTTTTCCCTAGTGAATACCGAGACAAATAAATCATTCAAAATTTCAAAATTTCCCCCATTTCCTCTGACTTCTCACTCAGCCTACCCTCACAAGGGGTCCAATTTTATCCCTCACTAATCTTTTACTTTTAATGTACTTATAGAAACACTTATAGAAATCAGGGAAAAAGAAAATTCAGCAATTCTGAACCAATAACAGAGTTTGTCATTGTCTCACAGTCTGCATTGCTTGTCGAAGTATTGCTTCTCGGTCTCGGTGGTTGACCAGCTGAGGGTGTTCTTCTTAGAGATCTATGGGCTCTTTGCAGTTCCAATCCCAAAGAAAAAAATCTTGCACTAATACTTGCGGGATCAAGTCTTTAAAGAAACGAAGAAGATCTTGTCCTTCTATACCTTCTGGCAAACCAACAATTTTCACATTATTCCTTCTGCTTTGATTCTCCAAGTAGTCTATTTTCCTCTCTAGCTCCTTCTCGCGTTCTCCCAATTCTGTGACTGATTTTTCAATCTTCAGCACTTTTTCTGTGTTAGAAGCCACTTGTTGTTTACAGTTCAAAAAAGCAGTCCGAATTTCTTTAATTCTTCATAAGATGCACCCACATGTGTCTTAATCACATTTAATTCTGAACTTATACCAGCATTCATTTGAGCCATTTCATTCATTTGAGATGTCAAAGGTTTTATAACAGCTTGAACAATGTCATTTAGTTGCATGCACTGTAGGTCAGAAAAGCTCAGCTCTGCTCTCTCTGAAGTAGTGGCAGAACAAGGTAACTGCAGCTCCTGCTGCAACTCAACAGAAAGCATTTTAAAAGTTTTACTGAGGGTCTGGACTCCCAACAAATGCACGCTGACTTTCTCAAGGAGTCGCCCCTGGTCTCCCCCCGCATCTCGTTGTTTTTTCATGAACTCACGAAGAGAAGCGATTTCTTCAAATTGAAGTGCTTCCTGATGCATTTCCAACAATGGAGTCGTCTTCCTGCGTGCTCCCTCCGTTGAAATCGAAAGGCTTTCCCAATGGGGGTCCACTTCTTGGGATCACGCACGTTATTCCAGAGAACGGGTAATTCCAGCGCCATCCTTCACGGTGAGGAATAGACATTTCTTTTCAACTCCCACAGGCAGTCTTTCAGGTTTAGACACTGAAGAGATTAAGCCTGAAGCTGTATCAAGTCGTCTGGGCCCCAAATTTTCAGCACTTCGAAAATGTAACTTCTTCTGCATTTGAGGTTTAATCTTTTTACCATTACTGGCCATAATAATTCCTTGATACTTTAAACTAAAATTTAAAAAGTTTAAACTTGACTCTGCGTTGTTCAACGAAGCCTTAAAATATCTATCCATGGATTAAAACCTGCCAACAAAGCGTAACCCTGTGTGTAGGTATATCAGCCAGGGCAACTGCCATACCCTCTCTACTTTCACACAGAGTATATGTGATCATGGTTTTATTTGTCTCCCTTCATACGCTTCATGAATGTCTGCACCTTTTCAGCTGTAATATGGACGGATTATTATGAAGGCTCTGCCATTTATTTCCCTAAATTTCCCAGTCTTTAGCTCTTTATTCAGAGGATATGGAGCAGAAGTTCTCTCTGAGGACACTGTCCATCTCATATTGCTCCTCCAAGAGTTGATTGAGGATCATATTTGTCTCTATTTGCCCTCTTTGGTTTAGAAAGCATAGAACATTGCAGCACAGTACAGGACCCTCGTTGTTGTGTTTACTCATATATTTCTTCCTAAAGTAAGTACGAAACCTTCCCTACCCCATATTCCGCTGTTTTACTTTCATCTATGTGTCTGTATAGGACTCTCTTAAGTTGTCCAATATTGAAGCCTCCACCACAAACCCTGACAGGGCATTCCAGACACCCACAGGTCTCTATGTAAAAGACCTACTCCTAATGTCTTCTCTTAACCTCCCTCCCTTAAATTTGTACTTATGTCCTCTATTGTTTGCTGATCCTGCACTGGGAAACAGGTTCTGGCTGTTCACCCAATCTACGCCTCTCATACACTTAGCGGCCTCTATCCAGTCTCCTTTAATTCTTCTATGCTCCAAGCAGAAACGTCACAGTTCTGCTAACCCTGTGTCAGATGATTTGTTTCCCAATCCAGGAAATATCCTCGTAAATCTCCTGTGCCCTCTCCTTGGCTTCTACATCCTTTCTGTAATGAGGGAAGCAGAAATGAACCCAATATCATCTTACCAAAGATTTATAGAGGAGTAACATGACCACTCTGCTCCAGAATTCAATCCCCTCATTAATCAATTCCAGTGTCAAGTAGGCTTTCTTATTTGTCCTATCAACATGTGCGGCGACCTTGAGGGATTTATGGATTTGCACGCCAATGTCCCTCTGTTCATCCACCCTCTTAAATAAACAACCATTTACCCCGCACTCAGCCTTCTGGTTCGCCCTTCCACACTTAGCCTGTTTGAAATTCATCCGCCACTTTTCTGCTCAACTCTGGATACTGTCTATATTCTCATGTAACTTTCGGTAAACATTCAGTACCATCCAAAACTCCTCCAACCTTCATGCCCCCTACGAAATTACTGATCCATCCTTCCCGCCTCTTCATCCAGGTTATTTATAAAAATGAAAAAGAGCAGGGGACCCAGAACAGATACCCTGCGGCACTCCAAACATAATACGTTCCTTTCACTGTACCCTCATATCGTGAAAATTCTCTGGGATCTAACGTGAAGATTATTTGCAAGAGTTCTCACACTTTGATGGCCAGATTTTCATCTTTAGCCCGTTCGGGATTTCTTACAGTCCATAGCCACAGCCATACTTTCATTAATATCCGTGACACCTCCACGAAAATCTCCATTCGGCTCCAAAAACTCGACAAATCCGGAGAGATCACAGAATCCATGACAAGGCTCTGCTCCTCAAAATGTTCTTAAATCCAATCCTCAATTATTCTGCCCAGTAGTTTGCACACACTGCCCTATGGCTCGCTGGTCCACAATTCTCAGGATTTTGCCTTTCAAATGGGAACTACGTTGTCTTTCCCTCTCCTTGGTAAAACTCATCTTGTCGCGCTGGCCGTTAGTAGCATGGGCATCAACCCACCCAACCCCACCCCGAAATCATTTCACTGAATGACGTGATTTAGAGAAACTCAAGGCATCCAGCAATTCTTCTTTCTTAACCTCGACATGCTTCAACACATTCGTCTTTGTAAAGTAACTTCATACTTCCAAGGTTCCTCCCCAACAAAGCATGGGATTTATTTTGGGCTTTTCCTACATTCTCCTCCTTCGGGTAATTATTTTTATCCTTTATGCCTAATAGGTCGTACATTTACCATTGTTAACTTTCCTTTTTTCGCCTATGTGCAAAGCGTAGGAGAGTTTTCCTTCATTCTACTTCCAAAGTCTGTTAAAGCTCCCATGAATAGCCCCTACATTTTCCTTCTCATTGGCTGCCGACCGCACCATTTGATGAGCCTACCTGAGCTTCCTTTCTTCCTCTTAACAAGCGGCCCCTCTTCATTTCTAAACCAGGGTTGGGGGTATAGTTTCATCGCTGGAAGTCAAATTACCTCTCCGAAACGGGATTCTGGACATTCTAACGGAAACACCGCAGTCAGCAGCAGAAGGTCGAGCGCTGGCGCACACATGGCTTCCGACAATGGGCAGAGGTAAATTACCAAGGTATTTTCTGGATGGGGGAACGTTTCATTTGGGGAAGGTTGGAGTAATTGCGGGCTTTTCTATTTGTAAATACGAAGTAACAGGTGCGACCTTATCGAGATTTACAAGATTTGCAAAGGGAAACATCAAGCAATTTTTTCCCCAGCTTGGTAATAACCCAATATTGCACGACATTTTAAATCGAGTGGAGGAACTGTAAGAGAGATCTCATATCTTTTATTTTTTTTTATCATGTGGAGGGTCCTGGGGTGATGGTGGAGAGTGATACCATCGGGGAGTTCTAAAACTCCCTCTCGAAGAAGCACATTGATGTAAGAAACTGGAGGATTGGGGTCTGTGAGGGAAAGGATGGTTAGATTGAAGTGCAATAAAATTATATCCGTTGGCACAACATCTTGATAAGAAGAGACCGATCAGTGTTGTTCTTCAGTTGAGTTTGAAGAGTGGGTGTAAGCTGGGGTACCAGTGGGAATCCCATGCAGGTCACGGGATATATTACGTTCAGACATTTCCCGGATTCTAAACAGCCACTGGTGTTGAAATAACGTTGCGCTCTCGCTATACTAACGGCACAGTCAAGATTATCGAAAGAAAGTATTATTGAATCGGCACAACCGCGCGACCTGGACGAGAGCTTCAATGTTATCCTCAAACATCGTCCAAATAACACCGTCAAAATTCTTCCAACGTCCCTGAAGAATTTGTATTCGATGGTCTGTCCTCCGATGTAATAATAGTTGTTATTCAGTGAGTGTTTATTCAGTTGACTATAGCTAATTTGTCAGCGGAGAGTACTGATTTACTAAATATAGCATGTTCTACAGTTTAATATTTCGGTGAACCCGGTGTGCACAGGCAACTCTTCAGTGTCGTACAAATGTTCGCAGCCGGGGGGCTAAAAATGGGATATCCCGCAATTTACCAGTTGTCACGATTTACTATCCTGTACCGGCGGTGGTTGGTATTCCAGGAAAGCCAAAAGATCATTTTAGTAAGCATGCCACAATGTAGATCAATTGTCTATTAACATGTATTTGCTGAATCTAGTTTCGCAGGATGTTATTTGAAAGAAAATACGCAGGCAGATTTAAATCTCAAATATAATTGATATCAATGCTAACTGTTACTTCGCTGTCAGAAGTTAAATTTTTAAAATCTTTATTTAATTTATTATAAATTTCAGCATGAACTCCGAATGTTTCTTGTATTCATGCCGTCAAACAGAGAAATTGGTGTTATTCAACGAAAGGCAAAGTCCACCAGATCCCCAATTACATTCTCACCCTTTGCATCCCTGCCCTGAGGTGTGTCACTCTCCAGCTGAGGCCGGGACACAGCCGTCCTCCCCCTGAACCCTGATTCTATTTTCTGGTTTCTGACTGTCCGAGGTTCAGCTCCATCCTTCTAAAGGGGAGCATTATACCATTTGTGACTGATGACGTTAATATCCCTGATCATGGGACATTAAATTGCTTGACCTCGTTTACCATCACAACAGTAATCGGTTAATGTCGAACTTCGTCTCTTGGACGTGGTCTTCAGTTATTTTCAGATATTATTTGAATTCTGTAATTCGCATCATGTTTGCTTTGATCCAATTGACTCACCAACGCTTTATGGAGAATCTAGTCCAAGATGGAACAACGCCTTTCGGGCCAGCTTGCGCACAGCTTTGCCCATACTCCTTGAACCATTTCTTTCACATGTTCCTGTGCGGTTGAATTTAGAATGGAACAGTTGTCGTGATTCTGTCACCACTTCTGGCTGTTCGTTCCACAGAATCACCAATCTCTGTGTAAAGGTGGAGTCCATTATCCGAATATTTAAAGTCTACAACCTGCAGTTTTCTATTCATGTAATTTGAGTGCGAAACTGTTTGCATTAAATTTATCGTTTCCAATCTTGGATTCATAAACTTCTGTGAGCAGTAATTTAGTATCATATGCTTCATCCTCTCCTTGCAATTCGATAATTTGGGCAGCATTTCCATCTTCATTGTATTTTTCTTATGTTTGGGTTAATTAAGTGCACCATTTCCTCCAATTGCTCTTATCTACTCATGGTGCGCTTTCATCATTACCTCTTTACCCTTCAACCCAACTCCTTGACTGACAAAAGCCAGCGAGTAAAAATACAGCTCTATCGACCTGTGCACCCTCGCCTTCAGGTTCAGAGGAATATGCACCTTTTCTCACATATCCCTTAATCACTTCACGCTTCCCGCTACACGACCATTCGAGGTTCATTCTCTCTCCAATTTGACTGCATCTGCAAGCTTACACAAGAGGTCGTTTGGGCAACAGAAATCAGAGGACCTGAACTGCTGATCCCAGAATATTCCGTGAACAAATTAACACTGGACTGACTCATCTGATCTGGAAATATCCAAGGAGAGGAACACTTATAAAATGTTTCTCAGACCAGGACCTTGAAGTAAACAAAGTGTGTGACGTTACACATTTTGAATGCTTGGTGGGTGTGGGGGGCAGAGGACAAGTCCTCTCTATGAGAATGGACCAGAAAATGAGAGGGCTGTGAGAGTGGATGGCGGGCTACCATGGGAAGAGGATGGAGCAGGAATGGAGATGGAAAAGTGCGTCGATGCGACGGTGAGTGAAATTTGGAAATAAATATAGATGGACGTGCAGTTGCATTGGAGTCGTCTCAGGAGGGAAACGATTTTTCTTTCTGGCGTGAACGTTCAACCTCAGCCGACAAGGGAAGAGGGCGATTATTGTCACCTGTTGAGAATTTGAAATGATTAACCTGTCGGGGTTAAATCTTAGACTTACACTTAAGAGATCGGTTTCATTAATTCAATGTGCCAATGTACACACATACTTACTTGCTGCTGCCACGCATGCAAGTAAGTTATACCTACTTTCATGGGATAACATACACGAGAATAATATATAATGGGCAAATAAAAAGATACGAATAAATTAATTCGTGAATAAATGTTCACAATTGTATTTACTGGAAGAATGAAGATGATGTTTAAAGAGTCCAATTCCACGCGACTGCCATCAGTGACATTTTCATATTTTGTTGTTGAAATTGAGTGCTCTGACAAATTCTATGAAAATAATTTGACTGTGTCATAGCGTTGACGTGTGAATGTCGGCATCCGGATCACCCTTGAAGTCGTTTGACATCCGGTGCATTGGGAATTCGTCCTGAAGACAGATTCATCAATTAGCTCCCACTTTGAACTAGCACTCTTTATTTTTATATTTCCTTCAGTGAATTTAACTGCGATTGTGATGCTATTCCGCGGAAATTGTGGTCTCTCCAAATGCATCATTCGCTATCTGGTGGCGAGGGCTGCAGCAGATCTAATGGTTTTAATCTGTTATAATGCAGCACATCAATTTTATCTATTTGTTCACGTATTTTTTATTGAGAAAGCCAGTTTGCTCCATGGTATTCGTCCTCCAGGTCGCTGCCACTGACTGTTCAGTTTGGTTCATGGTCGCATTCACCTTTGATCGCTGCATCGCCATCTGCTGTCAGAAGCTACAGAAAAGATACCTCACTGTGAGGACAGCGAACCTGGTGCTGCTGACAGTTGGTGCACTCAAATAAATATATAATGTATTAAAAAATATATATGCACATAAATCTTCAAAAGAGAGTTAGATAAGACTCTGGTGGGCAAAGGAGTTAAGGGTTATGGGGATAAGGCTGGAAAGGGGTACTGATGGTAGTGATAAGCCATGATCTCTAAAATGGCGGTGCTGGCTCGACGGGCCGAAGGGCCTACTCCAGCTCCTATTGTCTATTGTCTATTGTCACTCAGCGGAGCTCAGTCTGCTCTATCTTAACTCGCAGTCCATCCACGGCGCTACGTTGGCATAGATGAATTTGTTGCATCTCCAGCTTGGCCAATGTACGACTTAATAGAAAATATTTTCACCGCGTAATTACCGTCGGTTAAACTGTGATTTTTAATGCAGTAACATTTAGTCACATTATACCGGCCAATCGAGTCGGAAGGAAACTAAGATGAAGCATTCAGACTGGGAAGGACATAGACGTGGATAAACGGAAAAGTCGATGATTTTGCTGTTTTCTCTGTCTGCCAATTTCATTTTACTGTTGACACCCCAAGTTGTTTATGGCATTAAATGGTGAAAGGAAAACTATGCTTACACAGAGAGGTATTTCAGCATCCCACTGTATATCCTGCAACAGTTTTGGCTCATGTTAAAGTTGCTCTCTCTCTCTCCCCCCTCTCTCTCTCCCCCCCCCCCTCTCTCTCTCTCTCTCTGTCTCTCTCTCTCTGCCTCTCCAGCTGAATCTGCCAGAAAGTACATGTGACTCCCTCACTTGGAAAACCCCCACCTTCTTCAGCAAACAACAGAAGTTCTCCTCTCTTGGTCACGATGTTGTCTTAGATAAATAAAACCCAGGAATGACCTTTCGGTGAGCACCCTGTAGGTACTTGCAAACAGCCAGCCTGTCTCTCCAATCCAAACAAAAGCTATTCATCTCATGTCGTCATTTCAATTAGCACAAACTTGTGAAATTCTCCATAGATTCTGCAATGTTACTGAATAGGAATTCTTCAGTGTTTCAAATAAGGTCTGTTTTAAAATGTGTATATGTACGTAACCTACTCTAAATTTACCCAATTCCCCCCAATATTTATCCATTACAATAGACAGAGTAAATGCAAGTAGACTCTTTCCACAGGCAGAACCCTGGGGGAACGTTTGCACTCAGAGAGTGGTGGGAGTGTGGAACGAGCTGCCATCTGACGTGGTAAATGCGGGTTCACTGTTATGTTTTAAGAATAAAGTAGATAGATACATTGATGGGAAAGGTCTGAGGGATCATGGAATGGGTGGGACTAACGGAATAATATTTCCGCACAGATTAGAAAGGTCGAATGGATGGTTTTCTGTGATTTAATGTTCTATTGTTCAATTTCAATGATTCTGAGACCAGTCCTTAAGTTGGTGTTTAGTGGGCGAATGATCCTTTGATATCACAAGGCTAAGAGTTACTTCATTGTGAATTATCATAGTGGATGAAGCATGGGTGAAGGGTGAATCGTTTCATGTTTCGAATTTAATTAATCGAACAGAATAATCCGCTTACAATTTAAAAGAGGAGCTACCCGTTTACTCTAAACAAATATTTCACAAAACCTTTCAGCTCCTCCCTGAATTTTCTCTGTGTTAGTCCATAAATAAATGTGTTGGTGCAGGTACAATGCAATTTTAACATTAACCCGAATTGTTGCAGGATATACAGTGGGGTGCTGAACTACCTGTCTGTGTAAGCATAGTTTTCCTTTCGCCATTTAATGTCATAAACAATTTGGGGCATCCACTGTAAAATGAAATTTGCAGACAGAGGAAACAGCAAAATTATCGACTTTCTCAGTTTGTCCACCTCTGGATCGTTCCCATTCTGAATGCTGTATCTTATTTTCCGTCGGACTCGATTGGCCGCTATAATGTGACTGACTGTTACTGCATTAAAAATCACAGTGAAACCAATTGGTAATAACGGGGTGAAAATATTGTCAATTAAATCGTACATTGTCCAACCTGGAGATGTCATATATTCATCTCTGCCAACGCAGCGCTGGGGATGGACTGCGACGTCCG
This sequence comes from Narcine bancroftii, assembly GCF_036971445.1. Lineage (NCBI taxonomy): Eukaryota > Metazoa > Chordata > Chondrichthyes > Torpediniformes > Narcinidae > Narcine > Narcine bancroftii. The sequence goes on from NC_091470.1 coordinate 206,673,801, forward strand.
ATGGAGCAAACAGAGAGCCGCTGAGTGCACCCATTGTCGGCAGCACCAATTTCTCTGTCTTTCCAGTGCAGTATCGTTTCCTTAGCTTCTGACAGCAGATGACGACGCAGTGATCGAAAGTGAATGAGGAGTACCAGGGCGCAAAATGGCTTTCTCAATAAGAAATCCGCGAACAAATAGATAACATTGACCTGCGGCATTATAGCAGCAGCGATTAAAACCATAAGATCTGCTGCAGCCATCGCCACCAGATAGCGAATGATGTATTTGGAGAGACCACAATTTCCGCGGAATAGCATTACAATCGTAGTTAAATTCACTGAAGGAAATGTTAAAATAAAGTGTGCTAGTTCAAAGTGGGAGCAAATTGATGGATCTGTCTTCAGGACGAATTCAAAATGCACCGGATGTCAAACGACTTTCAGGGTGATACGGATGCAGACATTCACACGTAAACGCTATGATACAATCAAATTATTTTCATAAAATTTGTCAGAGCACTCCACTCCAACAACAAAATATGAAAATGCCCCTGCTGGCAGTCACGTGGAATTCGATTCTTTAAACATCACCTTTATTCTTCCAATAAATACAATTGTGAACATTTATTTACGAATAATTTTATTCGTATCGCTTTTTTTTTTGCCCATTACATATTGGTCTCGTGTGTGTTATCCCATTATAGTACGTATAACTTACGTGCATGCGTGGAGGCAGCAAATAAGTATTCGGGTCCTTTGGCAAGTTGAATTTATGAACACATTCCCTGATCTCTGTGTTCGAGTCTAAGATTAAACCCTGACAGGTTAATCATTTTAAATCCTCCACAGATGCCGGTCATCGCCCTCGTCCCTTCTCGGCTGAGGCCGAACGTTCACGACAGAAAGAAAAATCGTTTCCCTCCTGAGACGTCTCTAATGCAACTGTGCGTCCATCTATATTAATTTCCATATTTCCCTCACCGTCGCCTCGACGCACTGTTCCATCTCCGTTCCTGCTCCGTCCTCTGCCCGTGGTAGCCCCCCTCCACTCTCACAGCACTTAAATTTTCTGGTCCATTCTCAGAGAGAGGTCTCGCCCTCCGCCCCCCGCACCACCCACGCATTCACAATGTGTAAGGTCACGCACTTTTTTACATCTAGGTCCTGGCCTGAAAAACGTTTTATGAGTATTCCTGTCCTTTGATATTTCGAAATCAGATGAGTCCGTTCAGTATTAATTTGTTCACGGAATATTCTGGGATCAGCAGTTCAGGTCCTCTGATTTCTGTTGCCCTAACGACTTCTTGTGTAAGCTTGCAGATGCAGTCAAATTGGTGAGAGAATGAACACCGAATGGTAGCGTAGCGGGAAGCGTTGTGCGATTAAGGGATTTGAGTGAATAGGTGCATATTCCTCTGAACCTGAAGACAAGTGTGGTCAGGGCGATGAAGATGTATTTTTTACTCGCTGGTTTACATCAGTCCAGGAGTTGGGTTGAAGTGTAAAGAGGTCATGATGAAAGTGAACCATGAGTGGATGAGAGCAATTGGAGGAAAAGCACACTTAATGTAACCCAAACATAGGAAAAATACAAGGAAGATGGAAATCCTGCCCGAAAGATTGAATTGCAAGGAGATAATGGAGCATATGATACCAAATCACTGTTTACAGAATTTTATGAATCCAAGATTGGAAAGATAATTTAAATGCTAACTGATTTGCATTCAGATTACGTGAATAGAAAACTGCAAAACGTAGACTTAAAATAATCGGATAATGGACTCCTCCTTCACACAGAGATTGGTGACTCTGGTGAACGAATAGCGAGAGGAGGTGACTGTGCCCTTCCAAATTCAACCGCACAGGAATATGTGAAGGAATGGGTTCAAGGAATATTGGCAAAGTGTAAAATGGCGTTGTTCAATGTTGCCGGACTAGATGCTCCATCAGGCGTTGGTGATCAAATCGCGATCACAGCAAACATGATGTGAATTATGGAATTAAAATGACATCTGAAAATAACTGAAGACCAGATCCAAGGGACGAAATTCGACATTAACCGATTACCTGGTGAGATGGTAAACGTGGTCAAGGAATTTAATGTCACATAATCCAGGAGACTAACGTCATCAGGCATAAATGGTATAATGCTCCCTTTTAGAAGAATGGAGCTGAACTTCGGACAGTCAGAAACAATAGAACAGTATCAGGGCTCAGATGGAGGTCGGCTGTGTCCCGGTCTCAGCTGGAGAGTGGCATACCACAGGGCAGGGACGCATAGGGTGAAAATGTAATTGGGGACCAAGTGGACCTGCCTTTTGTCACATTACAGCACAAATTCCTTTGTTTGGCGGCCTGAATACAAGGAAAATTCGGAGTTCATGCTTAAGTTCATAATAAATTGAACAAAGTTTTAAAAATTTAACTTCTGACAGTGAAGTAACAGTTAGCCTTGATATCAATTATATTTGAGAATTAAATCTGCCAGCAAATTTTCTTTCAAATAACATCCTGTGAAACTAGATTCAGCAAATGCATATTAATAGACAACTGATCTACATTGTGGCATGCTTACTAACATTATCTTCTGGCTTATCCCGAATACCAACCGCCAGGACAGGATAGTCAATACTGACTAACTGGTAAATTGCATGATATCCAATTTTTAGGACCTGGGCAGCGAACAGTTGTATGAAACAGAACGGTTGCCTGTGTTCACTGGGTCACCGAGATTTTATACTGCAGAACGAGTCATATTTAGTCAACCAGTACTCTCCGCTTACAAATTAGCTACAGGCAACTGAATAAAACACTGAATAAGAAATATTATTACATCGTAGGACAGGCCACTCGAATGCAAATTCTTCAGGGACTTTGGAAGTATTTTGACGGTGTTATTTGGACGGATGTTTGTGGAAAACATTAAAGCTCTCGTCCGTGTCCCACGGTTGTGCCGATTCAGTAATTCTTTCTTTGAATAATTTTGGCTGTGCCGTTAGTGTAGCGAGAGCGTGACGTTGTTTCAGCACCAGCGTCTGTTTAGAATCCGGGAAATATCTAAATGGAATATCTCCCTTGACCTGCATGGGATTCCCTCTGGTACTCCAGCTTACTCCCAATCTTCACACTCAAAGGAGTTATATGAATTAGGGGTAACTGGGCATCAATTGGCAGAAACACCAGCTAAAGCCTGTGAGATGAAGAACAAAACTATATGTAAAGTTCGATCCTTATAACTGAGAAGTGGCAAAGCAGAGGTCTGGAAGGCTGGCGGCAAAGCTCTGCATACCAAACTGCATGAGTTTTTCATGCTCTGCTTGGGCCAAGGAAAGCTGCCTCAGGACCTTCGTGATGCCATCATCATCACCCTGTACAAAAACAAAGGTGAGAAATCAGACTGATCAAACTACAGGGGAATCACGCTGCTCTCCATTGCAGGCAAAATCTTCGCTAGGATTCTTCTTAATAGACTAATACCTAGTGTCGCCGAAAATGTCCTCCCAGAATCACAGTGCGGCTTTTGCGCAACCAGAGGAACTACTGACATGGTCTTTGCCCTCAGACAGCTCCAAGAAAAGTGCAGAGAACAAAACAAAGGACTCTACATCACCTTTGTTGACCTCACCAAAGCCTTTGACACCTTGAGAAGAAAAGGGCTTTGGCAAATACTAGAGCACCTCGGATGACCCCCCCCCCCCGGCCCAAGTTCCTCAACATGGTTATCCAACTGCAGAAAACCAACAAGGTCGGGTCAGATACAGCAATGAGCTCTCCGAACCCTTCTCCGTTAACAACGGCGTGAAGCAAGGCTACGTCCTCACACCAACCCTCTTTACTATCTTCTTCAGCATGATGCTGAAACAAGCCATGGAAACCTCAACAATGAAGACAGGGTTTACATCCGATACCGCACGGATGTCAGTCTCTTCAATCTGAGGCGCCTGAAAGCTCACACCAAGACATAAGAGCAAATTGTCCGTGAACTACTCTTTGCAGACGATGCCGCTTTAGTTGCCCATTCAGAGCCAGCTCTTCAGCGCTTGACGTCCTGTTTTGCGGAAACTGTCAAAATGTTCGGCCTGGAAGTCAGCCTGAAGAAAACTGAGGTCCTCCATCAGCCAGCTCCCCACCATGACTCCCAGCCCCCACCCCCCCCCCCCCACATCTCCATCGGGTACTCAAAACTCAAAACGGTGAACCAGTTTACCTATCTCGGCTGCACCATTTCATCGGATGCAAGGATCGACAATGAGATAGACAACAGACTCGCCAAGGAAAATACCACCTTTGGAAGACTACACAAAAGAGTCTGGAAAAACAACCAAATGAAAAACCTCACAAAGATTAGCGTATACAGAGCCGTTGTCATACCCACACTCCTGTTCGGCTCCGAATCATGGGTCCTCTACCGGCATCACCTACGGCTCCTAGAACATTTCCATCAGCATTGTCTCCACTCCATCCTCAACATTCATTGGAGCAACTTCATCCCTAACATCGAAGTACTCGAGATGGCAGAGGCCGACAGCATCGAATCCACACTGTTGAAGATCCAACTGCGCTGGGTAGATCACATCTCCAGAATGGAGGACCATCGCCTCCACAAGATTGTGTTATATGGCGAGCTCTCCACTGGCCATCTTGTCAGAGGTGCACCAAAGAAGAGGAACAAGGACTGCCTAAAGAAATCTCTTGGTGCCTACCACATTGACCACCGCCAGTGGGCACAAACCGTGCATCTTGGCGCCTCACAGTTCGGCGGGCAGCAACCTCCTTTGAAGACCGCAGAGCCCACCTCACTGACAAAAGACAAAGGAGGAAAAACCCAACACCCAATCCCAACCAACCAATTTTCCCCTGCAACCACTGCAACTGTGTCCCGCATTGGACTTGTCAGCCACAAACGAGCCTGCAGCTGACGTGGACATTTACCACTCCATAAATCTTCATCGGCGAAGCCAAGCCAAAGTGATTTCAATCTTTATGATATCCCTCCTGTACTTTAGAGACAAGAAATTCCCCCAAATCTGACTTCACAAATGTTTTATAAAGCCTCACGTTAACATCCCATCTCCTTTTCTTTATACTTTGATTTATGTAGGCCAAGATGTCAAATGCTTTCTTAATAACACACTCTACCTGATGCCACTTTCAGGGAACTCTGAATCCGTATTCCCCAGTGCCCAACCGTTTACTTTCTATGCCCTTTCTTAGTTTGTCCTTCAAATATCTATTCTGATCTTCTTGGGGACTAATCCGGTCCCTATTTAACCCCATAGCATATTTGTATACTTCCTTCTGGAAGAAATATAATTTCTTCTATTTTGCCTTCCTGATGTTCTTACTTTTTCTCTACTCTTCTAGTACCTCATTTGGTCCCTATACCTGCTGTACACCTCTCCATTCTTCCTAACTAGGTCGGCAATATATCCCTTGAAAATAAGCGTACATATGTCCATACTGTGACTGAGTACGTAAATAAGATTTTGGGAGATAAATTGGGAAATTTTTGTTAGCGTAGGTCAGATGCAAACACTTTAAAACAGATCTTTTTTTGATATACTGGAACTCTGTTAATGCTAGACATATCATCCCCACCGCCTTTGCAAGAGCTTTAGAGAGGGCCCAAGAGACTTCACTAATGGATTGTTATTTACACAAAGGTAACAGATGAAAGAGCTTGTCGGAGCCACATATTTTATCGAGCTGTTCTAAGAGGGTCATGTGGTTTTTTTAAGCAGAGGTTGTCAAACAGGCTTTCTCTCTGTGTGCGATAGAGAGAGCGAGAGACATTCAGAGATAATTTCTACAGTGTTACAGCCAGAAAAAGCAGCGGGGACTGGAAAATGAGTAGCTGGAAAGTTTATGGAAAACCCCATTTGGAAGATGGGTTGTATTTGCTTATTTCAGCCTGATCAACGCACTTGTGGTTCATGCAAGAGGATAGGACTGACTGCCTAATGTCTCACTTGAAATAAGAGGAACAAAAAGGATGTCTGTGGTGACCTGAAAGAAATAGTTTATCATCTTGAGAATCCTGAAGTGGCAAGTTTCGACACCAAGACACTGAAGTAGCTGATGGAATTAAAACAGTTTTAGATGGGCTGGAACAACAAATCTCTCTCCAAAAACCAACAAGAACTTTCCTGAGCTTAAATATTTACCTTTCAATCACCAATGCCTGGTGAACGTTATAAATTTTAAATTCTGTGCACAAGATAAGAATTACCTGCAACCAGTGAATATGGACGAATGAGAAGTGAGAACGGACTGTGAATCAAAGATCATTTCTGAACTTACAGACTTATTACACACACGTGCGCTTAGAAATAGAAGGGGGTTAAGTTAGGTTAGTTAAGTCAATTGTGATAAGTTAAAGTGTGATTCTGTTTTCATGTTAAAGGTAATTAAAAGACAATCCTGACATTACAATATTGCCTGATCTTATCTTAATCTTGATTTTTTTTTTCAGATAGGGCAATTGCACCATGATGCGATAATCCTGGCTCAGACCCACCAACATCGTGATGAAAAACAGCTCCGTCTGTAAATGTCAGTATACACAGACACACAGTTTAGCATTCTCACAACGGCGCGGTTTCCGACTATTTTCCAAAAAGGGTGTAATGATGAAACGGTACAAATGACGGAATCTTAAATTTCAATTGACGATGTAGTAAGGATATGCATCAAAAATGTTGGATGGTGAGGGCGTGGCCTGATGGCGAAGAAAGAAGAAGTGTAACTCCGTCTCTTTCCCCCCCACCCTCTCAGTTGGACTAATAAGTACCCGAATTAAAACACTTAAAAAAGTCTGGAAAGTTTGCTTTGAAGTAGTCTGAATGTTAAAAGACTATAATGGCTGCGAATGCAAAGAAGGCACAAGCACATATTCAGAAGAAACTTCTTTTTTAAAAGTACAGAAGGAATGAGGCCTTTTACATGGAATAAGAGATTTTTAAGAATTTGGCAGATTAAAGGAATAAGTTATTGCAGGATTGTTTTGAAGAGGATTTTTTTTTTATTTAACCAACTTAAGAGAAGTTTGGAATTGAGGGGAATTCTTAGTTTGTTTATTATCAAATTAGAGCATTAGTGAAAGAAAATTTTGGAAGCGAAAGGAAAATTCCCAAGTTAATGATATTTCAGTTAACGTTTTCTCATTTTTCAGATAAGGGTTTTATTTCAGAGATGTAGGCGTTCTTACAAGATACTATGGATAAAATCAATTTCGATAAATCCAGGATTAAATGGGAAAATGATTTAACTTGTGATATTGATCAGGCTGACTGGGAAATGAAGTGTTTTGAGGGTGTGAATAAATTGTTTAATGTAATATACAGTATGATTAATTATATATTTATTTGCATCAGTTATATTTAACTGCTGAGAAATTGAGAAAATATGGATTTAGTAATTCAGAGCTGTGTTTTAGATGTGGATTATGTGTTTGAACTTTTTTACATTCTTTTTGCCTTTGTGATAAAGTTCAATCATTTTGGAATAAATCAGGCATTTTCTTCAAAAATTGTTTTAAATTTAACTTTTAATAGATCCCAAATTTATTTTTGTTGGTTTGTATTGTTCCACCTGTGGACTTGGAGTTAGATAGGTTTCAGACAGCTTTTCTGCGTTTGGCATTGATGGTAGCTCGTAAATGTATTGTGATTGATTGGAAAGATGAAGTTGAGAAAAATATAAATCGTTGGCAAAATGATTTGAGGTTTTGTATTTATATGGAAAAAATAACATATAATGATAATTATGATTTTTTTTTGTTAAGATGTGGTCAGCTTATTTTAAATATATGAATGTATTAATATCTTAAATTGAATAAATATTTTCTTTAATGATTCCCATGTGGGATCTGTTGAGGTGGGGGTAGGGGTAGGTGGAGAGTTTTAGTTCTAATTTTTATGTTATGGATTTTGTAAACGTTTTTGTTTGGAAAATATTAAATAAAGATTTTTTTAAATGTTGAATGTTAACCAGCTGGTGGATAGTGTGTTATCATCTGCACCTATGTTTCCTATTCAGTGGATTTCAATCTCTTCCTAAATCTAAGATGAAATGAACATAGATCCAAATTCTCCGTGTTCTGTCTATATTTAAGCAGAGGTGTCGATATTGAGAAATGCCTGAGTTCATCAATGTTACATGACAATGTCATTCACAATACACCTGTACTTGTTTCTGAGATTTGCGGTCTTGGAAATATTCTTTCCATTGTGAGGTAGACACTCAAAGGACTGGGATGATATCGACACTTGCCTCGATTGGTTCAATGTGAGGATTCAGTGCATATGGTGACTGTAGTCGTATCCATTGATGCTGCCGAACAGATCTGTTATCTGTCAAAATGGGAACATCAGTGGAAACTTTCAGCTGTCAGACACACCGCATCTAACGACCTTAGCAATCAGATTGACGGGGAGAGTATTTCAATCTTATCTGCTCTCTGATTTCGGTCTCACACACTCCATTTCCTTTGAGCCAAGTTCACAGCTTGAGTGCATATGTTGTACGACATATACGAAGTGCTCAGGATTTGTCATGGTCACCAATTTTACAAGTGAACGAGAGCGCATAGGTTTTCTTCATACTTGCAGTCATGCTGAATCTTTGAACATTAATAGCATACTTCCCTGAAATGCAACAGAATGCATCACAATGTTGCAACATTGAAGATATATTTCTGCTGCATTGAATATTCTTGAAGACAATAAATGCTATGGTTAAGTAGGTTCGCTGAGCTTTTGCCTTAGAAACATGTGCATCAACATGCTTCCAATCTGAATATATGTAATGCACAACATCTGTATTTGTAAAATTGCTTTTATAACCTATATGAATCTGTCCAAAGTATACCCAGATCAGATAGCATCTGATCTGACTGTATGGCCAGGCACACATTGACTGTCCAAAAACACCTTGCATTGTGGTAAATCCATAAAGTATAGATTATTTCAGTTGCAACGGGAGATTCTCCGAGCAGGATATTATACATAAAGAACAAGGGTTAAGTCGACCTCCTGACTGGTTCTCCACATTCAGGTGGCCACTCGACAGCCACATAGGAGTACAATAGGCTGCTTTACAGTTTTCAGTTGGATATTATGGCCACCTGAAAGTGGCAAGTGGACCCATCCGCAGCGCATATGAAGTATTTTCTTTCACCGATGGTGCGCGACCAGTCATGGAGCTCATCAATTTATAATGCTTTCTTCTTCAGCATATGTAGCTTTTTTCCGCGATGATAAAGAGAGGGATGACGTGAATCATTGGACATTTTTAAATGAAAATCCGGTACGCCCAAATCACTTTATTTAACAGGAGCTTTTATGTTCCAATTTAAGTCTCCGAAAGAACATGCGCTTTCTCGTATTTCAAAGATATCTATAACCCAGCGATTAAGAATTTGAATCTGCGAATATCATAATCATGTCTACACCTTTCGTTTCTCTTGACGGATTGCAGCAGCATTGAAAAAACTCGAATATAATTCTGCCAACAAAAGAACAATATCACCAGAATAGAATTGTTGGACTGTTTTCTACACTCAAATAATGGTCTGTCATCACGGAAATAGAGGCACATTTGCCCACTTATGTTGGTGCATCCTTTAATGATGTCTACAAAACGCACGAAGATTTTAGAACATTTATTTCTAAATTCCCATTAGTGGTTGTAATAATAATTGCATTTAATGACAAAGATATCAATTTAATGTAAAGAAATATTTTACCCCATTCTTCAGCTGCTTCCTGAATTCCCTCTGTGACAATGTATAAATCCACGTGTTGGTACAGGTACTGCGAAATTGCAACATGAATCTACATTGCTGCAGGACATAAGTCGAAGTATTCAAGTGTTTGTCTTTGTAAAAACAATTTTGAGCTTTCCATGTCAAGTGATATATGGTTGTAATGGAAGATCCTAACCTGTTTTTTTAAACTTGCAGCTCTGGGTTCTGCAAGGCTGAGAACCTGCTTTGTTTTAGAATCAGCAGACATAAGCTAAATTCCACCAAGGGGCCAGAGATGCTGTTATCTGAGGAAAGGACATCTGTGTACCAAGAACATTTAATCTTCCTGCTTGTTTTGATCACATACTGTCAGAGTCCTAGCCTCATTAGGTGCTGTCTTAAAACGGGCTGTTTGCCAATTATGTTAGTGCCAAAGTCAAAGCAGTTATCTCTACCTTTCTTTCACAGATCGGTGCCAACCATGTTCATGACTGTGTCAGTTTTCCTTTGTTACATTTATTCCACGGATTCATCCTAATTTTCAATTAAAAAATGAAACACACAGCATATTTTCGTTTTAATTAATCACCCTCATTTACTTTTACAGTATATGAATTCTACAGCTCAAGGATTATTCTCCATGAAGGGGGTGTGGGTGTGGTTTTGTAAACCGCAGCGTACACATGTTGCTTGAAAGATATTTATTTTTATTTCACATCACTTGGTTCCGTATTTCCTTCCCAGGAAAGTTGGCTTGTTTAATTAATGACTCCAGCCTAACTAATAGCAATATATCCTCTATCTATAAGGTTAAAAAAAACAGCATCTACCCATTTGCATTTAATTTTACATTCGGTTCTGATGACTGCACGTCTTCTCCTGACGACTCATAGATATCATGATTTCCCTTCTATCGTGTGACCTAATACTATGCCTGAGACGTTAATATCGATTATAATGAGGCAGGTACTATTTCAGGTTGGCGATTATATGAGACACTGCTGAAACCCACTGCTGGAGATCTGGGGTGTTTGAATGGTCACCGGAATTTTTTTTCGGGAAACAACGTTGGAAAAAGAGAAATCCCTCCTTTTAATTGCTTAGTTCGAACCATTTTCAAATAGGGATCGTGCCGTAAATGCCACATTCAATAACATAAGTAACTGATTGGAAACCTTGTGTATCTTTTTGCATAAATTATTTCTCATAGTTTTGAACATATATTGGCGGTCTGTTTAAGATGGTCTATAACAGGTAAAGGCAGCAAGAAGAAAATGAGGTACTAGAAGAGTATACAAAATGTAAGGAAATATTTACGAAGAACATTTGGATGGCAAAAAGAAGACATGAGGTTTGTTTGGGAGAGAATGTGAAGTTAAACTTGAAGGGAATTCACAAGAATGTTAAGAGTAAAAGGATAGTAAGGAAAAAAGTTGGCACCGTAGAAGATCAGGGATTTTGTCTATGTGTACAGCTTCACGAGATGGGTGGTGATCTTAAATATGTTTTCTTTTGCATCTGTATTTACTCATAAAGTTGGCATGTTGTAGAAGGAAGGAAGGGGAAAATGAAATAGTTGCAGGGAACATATAGAGTTTAAATACGAGTTTGTGTTTACTGTTTTACAGAAAATAACGTTAGACAAATCCCCCGAGCCTGGCATGATATTCCCTCGGACCTTAAGAGAGACGAGTGCAGAAATGTCAGGGGCCCTGGTTGAGTTGCCAGTGGATTGGAGTGTAAGTCATGCTGTACCATTGTTTACAAACGGCTCTAAAAGTAAACTAGGAAACTATGAAGTTACAGGATGATGAGCCTGACATCAGTGTAGACTTATTATTGGGCTATTCTGAGAGATGGGATATGCACGATGTGACAGCCAAGGGATGATTGTCACAGTGGTGTTATGAGTGGAAGATTGTGTTTTCCGAAACTTGTCGAGGTCTTCGAGGAGGTTACCAAGAAAGTAGAAAGAAAGGCTTTGGATATTGTCTACATCGACTCTAGTATGGCCTTTGACAAGATAACACACTGGAGGTTCAGGCAAAAGGTCTCCATGGAAAAATTGTAAACCGGATTCGATATTGGATGAAAGGTATAAGACAGAGGAAGGTAGATGATGGCTTCTCAGACTGGAGGCCTGCAATTAGTGGTGTTCCTCATGTATCAGGGCTGGTGCTTTCTTGTTTGGTGTCTCCATCAATGATCTAGATGATAATGTGGTAAATTGGACCAGCAGGTTTGCTTATGAGACTAAGATTGGAGGTGTTGTGGACAGTGAGGAAGGCTTTCAAATCCTCCAGATGGATCTTGATCAACTGGCAGATGGAATTTAATGCAGAAAATGGTGAGGTGTTGCATTTTGGAAGGTTAAACCAAGATAGGAGATACGTGATCAATGGTCGGGCACTGAGGAGTGCGGTGGAACAAAATATCCGAAAATTTAGATACATAGTTTCCTGAAAGTGACGATACAGGTAGACAGGGTTGAGAAGAAAACTCTTTGGCATCTTGGCCTCCATAAATCAAAATATTGAGTACAGGACGTGGAATGTTATGGTGAGTTATATAACATATTGGTGGGGTGAAGTGTGCAGTCTTGTGTGCAGTTCTGGTTGCCAAACGAGAGGAGGAATATCAATAAGATTGAATGAGTTCAGAGAAGATTTACATGGATGTTGCCGGGTTTCGGGAGTTGAGTTAGAGGGAAACATGAAACAGGTTAAGACTTTATTTCTTAGAGTATAGAAGAATGATGGGAGATTAGATAGAAGTTTACAAAATTATGAGATGTGTTAACAGTATACGATCTCCAGTTAGATTAGGCATGATATTCCCTCGGTTCTTGTGAGAGACGAGTGTAGAAATGTCAGGGCCCCTGCTTGAGTGCCAGTGGATTGGAGGGTAATTCATGCTGTACCATGGTTTACAAAAGGCTCTAAAAAAAATACAATAAGACATGGCTTTAGGGTGAAAGGGGAAGATTTCGGGGGAACATAAGGGTGAACATTTTCACTCATAGAATCGTGGGAGCATGGAACAAGTTGCCAATGACCCTGTAAACGCGGAATGCCTCTTACATTCTTACATTGGAGGAGAGTGGTCTGAATGTTTATGGAACGGTGCAGCTCAGTGGGACTACAAGCAAGATGTTTTCTGCACAGACTAGAAGGGCCGAATGGCATGTTTTCTGCGCTGTAATGTTCTATTGTTCAATGATATGTCATGATCGCTAGTGGGCAGTCTCCTCTCCCTACCTACTCTGAAACCTATTTCTGAAAGCACATGTACGGTATTTATGAAGAAAGACAAATAATCTGTTACAGAAAATTGATATGAAGATATCATTGAGCTTCCAAATAAAGAGTCTCACTGTTCTGATGTTGTAGCTAAACGGGTTGGTTCAATTATGTTCGAGTTAATGTCAAAAATGTCAATTCGAACTTTATTCCACAGTTCTATACCAATTATGTTTGTACCTCGATCAGTCTATTCATCATGAAAATTCATTCACTGTGATATCAATTAAGAACAGAAAGGAGATGGAGAATGTAGAAGAACGATCAGAGATTTTCCAGTGGATCTCCTAATCCAAGGAGCTATTTATCTCTCCTAATATAAGTGGAGAATGTTTCCATGCATTTACTCTGTCTACACATCTCATAATTTTGTAAACCTCTATCTAATCTCTCCTCATTCTTCTGCACTCCAAGGAATAAAGTCCTAACTTTATTTTTTTCCCTGTAAATCAACTCCTGAAACCCGGCAACATTCATGTCATCAGCAAACTTGCTGGTCCAATTTACCACTTTATCATCTAGATCATTGCTAGAGACAACAAACAAGAATAGCACCAGTCCTGATCCATGAGGAAGACCACTAATCGCAGGCTTCCAGTATGAGAAGCCATCATCTAACTCCCTCTGTTTCTACCTTTCAGCCAATTTATAATCCCTTTTACAATCTTTCCATTGATACTTTTTGTCTGAAACTACCGTGTGGTATCTTGTCAAAGGACTTACCTGATCCCATGTAGACAACGCCCACAGCATTTCTTTCGTCGACTTTCTTGGTAACCTCCTCGAAGACCTCGATGAGATTGGTAAATCACAATCTACCACAGATAGCACCATGCTGACAATCATTCCTTGGCTGTCCGATCGTGCATATCCGTTCTCTCAGAATAATCTCCAATAATAAGCCTACTCTGATGTCAGGCTCATCATTCTGTAATTTCTTAGTTTCTTAGTTCACTTTTGGAGCCTATTTTGTAAACAACGGTACAGCATGAATTACCCTCCAATCAAACGGCACCTCAAGCAGGGAAACTGACATTTCTACACTCGTCTCACTCAAGGTCCGATGAAATAACTTGCCAGGCTAGGGGGATTTGTCTACCTTTATTTTCTGTACGACAGCAAACAACTCCTACTCTTTAATCTCTATATGTTCCCTGCCACTACATCTTGTTTCACTTCCTTCCTTATACACCATGCCAACTTTATGAGTAAATACTGATGCAAAAAAGATAGTTGGGATCTCCCCCTATGTCATATCGTGACGTTCTACTCATAGACAACCATCGTGATCTTCTAAGGGGCCAATTTTGACCCTTACTATACTTTTACTCTTTACATTCTTTTGATATCCCTTTGAGTTTACCTTCATGTTTCCTCCCAAAGAAACTTCATATCTTCTTTTTGCCGTCCTAATGTTCTTCATAAATATTTCCTTACATTTTCTATGCTCTTCCAATACCTCATTTATTCTTGTTGCCTCTATCTGTTATAGACCTTCTTAACCAGATCACCAATATCTCTTCAAAACTATGAAAAATAAAGTGTGCAAAAAGATAAACTATATTTCCAATCATTTACTTTTGTTACCAAAATTGGCGTTGACGCCAGGATCCCTGTTTGAACAGGGTTCGAACTAAGTAAGTAAAAGTGGGGATCTCACGATTACCATCGTTTATAGCCGATACAGTTCCGGTAACCATTCAAACATCCCAGATCTCCAGCGGTGGGTTTCAGCAGGGTACCATATCATCGCCTTCCTGAAATAGTACCTGCCTCATTACAATCGATATTAACGTACTTGGCATAGTGTTAGGTCACCAGAGAGAAGAGAAATCATAATTTCTACGAGTTATCAGGAGTAGAAGTGCGGTCGGCAGAACCGAATGTGAAATTAAATGCAATTGAGTAGATGCTGTTTCTAAACCTCATTGATAAAGCACACACTGCTATTAGTTAGGTTGGAGTTATCAATTAAACAAACCAACTTCCCTGGGAAGGAACTACGGAACCAAGAGATGTGAAATAAAAATAATTGTCTTTCAAGCAAAGTGTGAACGCTGTGGGTTATAATCCCCACACCCCACACCCTTTATGGTGAATAATACCTGAAGCTGTAGAATTCATACACTGTGAAAATAAATGAGGGTGATGAATGAAAACGAAAATATGTTCTGTGTTTCAATTTTTAATTATTAATTAGGAGAAATCTCTGGAAAAAAACTTAAGAAAAAAAATTGACACTATCATAAACATAGTTGGCACCGATCTGTGAAAGAAAGATAGAGATATCAGCTTTGACATTGGCACTAACATAATTGGTAAACACCCCGTTTTAAGACAGCATCTAATGAGCGAGATAGGTTACAGAACCTAAATGGTAACCATACATATAGGCAAGGGCATTTACATTGGAGGTAGACTCATCATATTAGATAAAAGTAAGATTTTAATATACAAAAAATATAATATAGATATTATTATTACGTGATATAATTCGATTTCCTAAAAGAGATTTTTAGCACCTCTCCATAAAAATACATGCTTCTCGATGTGATTTCGGAGTCAGTAAGTGTGGAGATTGCCTCCAACTACCAATGATGCACCATGCGAAATAGAGGCTGTAAAACGTTGCTTGAGCCTCCAAACAGTGAATTCCGTGGTCAATCACTAACTTTCCCGTTCTCTCTCTCTCTCTCTCTCTCCTCTCTCTTAAAGAGTATGAACCTCTCTAAGTCATTGTCCGCGTGCCATGCTACTGCATTGAAGAAAAACTGAATTAAGTCTCTTCACCCCATTTCGAAGCATATAATGTGTTCAGCTGCATCACAACACCTTTGTTGCTTCTCAGTTTAATTGTAATATTTAATGCTTTAACATTCAGTCATATTATATTTGTAAATAAATTGCGTCGGAGACTCCGAAACAATAATGGGTTGCAGAGAGATTCGGAGGTGGAATATCATGTGAAGTCAATAATATTATTGTTCGCTGAATTCATCAACCTTATTTAGTTTTGCATTCCTTTTTACCATATATCACTTGATATGGCCAGTTCAAAAAATTGTTTACACAGTCAAATACTTGATTACTCCGACATTTGTCCTGCAGCAATGTGGATTCATGTTGCAATTTATCAGTACCTCTACCAACACGGGTTAATTATACATAGTCACAGAGGGGATTCAGGAAGCAGCTGGAGAATGCGCTAAAATATTTCTGGATTTAGATTGATATCTTTGTCATTAAATGCACTTGCTATTACAAACACTTGAGAATATTCAAATAAATAGTCTTAAATCTCGGTGCGTTTTGTAGACATCATTAAATGATGCACCACCATAAGTGGGCAAATGTGCCTCTATTTCCACTGATGACAGAATATTATTTGAGTATGGAAACCAGTCCTACATTTCAATCCTGATGATATAGCTGTTCTGTGAGCAGAATTATATTCGAGTTTTGAAAATGCTGCTGGAATGCGTCAAGAGAACCGAAATGTCTAGACAAGATTATGATATGCTTGGATTCAAATTCTAAATCACTGGATTATAGATATATTTTAAATACGAGGATGAGCACGTTCTTTTGCAAACGTAACTTGGAACGTTTACGCCGGTAAGGAAAATATTGTGGAAAGGAAAATTAGCTCGGGTAGCATTGGAGAAATTGACTCGGAAATATGTTTTAGGTAGATTTAACTTGCCTCAGTTTACAGAATTATTATTAAACTCTGATCGGGAGTTCCGTGAAAATATTCAACAGCCTTTTCTAAAATATGTTACTAACAATATGGAAAACATTTTGCTCGTCGTCTCCCCTGACGATTGTCATTCATTGAACCTTGTACGATGGAGGCACAAATAGTTCACCGTGTTTATTCAATGAGACAAGTCCGATGCGATGAACGGCAGGCTCACCCTAATGGTCTCGGTGGAGTTTCCTTTTTTTCTATAGGAGCGTGTTGACACAATCAACATTATCTCGTTATCTCGCACTGAAAATGGGATATGCCGCCATTTACTACGTTACGTCCATTTACTTCCCACTGCTGGCAGTGGTGGGGATTCCTGGTACGGAAACGGAGCTGGCAACCGTCCTTCATGTCCATCCTTCTGATAGTTCTGCCGCACTGCATAAAATCGTTTTGATATCCCTTACAGAAGATAAGGCTCGGGGTGAATCATTTTCAGAATGCTCAAGTTTCGACCTTCTCATATTTACTTTTTTGTTCTGTATTTAACCTTCTGCTGACGGTTCATTCATTCATGTCAGCAGCAAGGTCCGTGCCAAAACTGATCCAATTCCAGCATATACTTTGCTCCGATTGACAACGCAAGGCTGAGAAATATGGATCCATGATTTCGAGTCTATCGACAAAATCTTGAAACCTTACAGCTGTGAATTACACCACAGCTAATCCTGTACGTTTCCAATTTATCGCCGAAGTGGCAAATGGAACCACCCCCTCATGTCCCCATAATTGAGTTGAAGAACGAGAGTATCCCACTCGCATTCCGTTCAGTGAGCTCTTGCCATCTTGATATTTATATTTAAGATTCCATATGGCGAAAGATCAATTCCTAAAGAAACACAGGATTTCTGACCCCACATTCTACCCACTATCAATGCACCCAGCATTTTCAAATCCCAACGGAGGACTAACTCTGAGGTGAGTATCTGCTCGCGGGTAAAACTGTGGACCTCAGAGTCCCGCTCAAAACAGCTGAAACATGTGACGCAACCTCCGCTCCGCCTCCCCGTTCTCGCCACATCGAGGTGCCAAACGGAGCCCCAGGCAGCTGACTTTACACTCAATTATTGTCAGCCAACCTGCCGGACAAAAATGGGTTGAGACAGGTGTCATGATAATGAATATGTATGAGATATACCGGAAGTCACGTGGTATGAGAGAGAGATAAGAACACAAGCAGGAGAACAAAGGAAACGGGAGAATAAAAGACACTCAGAAGTTTACCTGATAAAAGTTGTGTTTAATGTTTTATTAACTTCACATTTCGGGACACAAATGTGACATTGGCGACGAGGATGAAAGAAGCTTGAAGAAAATTAAAGACTAAACAAGATTACAGATGTTTACAGACAACTTCAAGGTGATAAGAATTTTCTCTTTCACTCAGTACTTTTGGGACTGGAATATTTCCTCATGGCTGGGGCAGACGGTGACTTTCTAACACATAGTGGAATTGCTCATTTTGACCCAACGAGTGATGCAAGCACTGTAAGTGTGAAGTGGAAGGCATGGCTGGAAGAATTTGAATCCTATGCTGACAGTCGTGGCCTATTTCTAGATACCGGTACAGTTGAACAAAAAGCGCAGAGGAGGGCGTTACTTCTTTTCACTGCAGGATCCGCAGTTCGGGAAACATTTAAAACACTTTTAAATACTGGAAGAAAGGATGAGTACCGGAAAGCGGTAGATGCATTAAATGCACACTATGTAGTGACACCGAATGCTACATTTCAACGCCATTTGTTTCGGAGAATGAGACAAGAAGATGGCCAGACAATTGCTCAGTACGTGGCGAGACCACGCCAGCTAGCTGTTGGATGCAATTACATGCCAGCTGATTTGGACAACCAATTATTGGATCAAGTCATACAGCACTGTAGATCAGATAAACTCAGAAGGCGTCTACTGGAAAGAGGGAGTGAGTTGGAACTCCCCGATGCTTTAACCATTGCTGCTGCATTAGAGGCTGTTGAAGGGCAATTTCATATCATGACCCTGAAAGACAACTCAAGCCAGCAAATTAAGAGGCTCTCACATCGCCATAATCAGCCAAGATATACGCCGACACAGGACGTGGAGTGTTATCGATGTGGAAACCGAGGTCACTTTGGAAAAGACCCATATTGCCCGGCCAAAGGCAAAGTTTGCAGAAAGTGTGGAGGTAAGGACCACTTTGCAAAGAAGTGCAAAAGCAAGTCCAATGCAGACCAGAAGAGGAAGAGTACAACTTCCAAAGGCAAAGTCTGGGGGAAAGGAAAGTATTCTGGAAAGAAAGATACCATTCACCAGATAGACGGTGATGATGATGATACCCAGGAGGAACAGAGTTGTTACCAATTTACGTTGAATAAAGTACATCATGAGAAGGTCCCAGTGATCATTGGTGGAGTGACAGTTCAGGTCATTGTAGACTCAGATTGATCGACATTTATGGGAGAAGTTGAAATGGAAAAAGATCATCTGTACCTCAAAGAAGTGTTCCAAGAAACTGTATCCATACACAGCAACCAAGCCATTGCAAACCATTGGATGTTTTACTGCAACTGTTGAAGCTGGAGATAAGTACACCGAAGCAGAGTTTATGGTCATAGAAGAGAGGGGAGAACCATTGCTGAGTAGAAGCACAGCGCAAGACCTGGCAATACTTCATATTGGAACTTGTGTCAATTCAATTCAGTCATACGAGGATATGCAGCAAGAATTCCCCGCAGTCTTCCAAGGAGTAGGAAATCTGAAAGGTCGACAATTGAAGCTAGCAGTAGATGAAACGGTCAAACCCAAGGCACAACCAATGCGCCGAACTCCGTTTGGACTTCGTGGTAAAGTCGAAACCAAAATTAAAGAATTGATCGAACAAGACATTATTGAACCGGTGGAACATTCGACACAATGGGTCAGTCCCGTAGTGATTGTGCCCAAACCAAAGGGTGACATAAGACTATATGTTGACATGAGAATGGCCAATGAATCTATAGTTCGAAAACGACACCCTATACCAACAGTGGAGGAAATACTTCAAGAACTAACTACCAGCAAGGTATTCTCAAAAATTGATCTGAAATGGGGCTATTATCAATTAGAGCTGGATCCAGGTCCCCGAGATGTAACTACATTTGTGACTCACTGTGGATTGTATCGTTACAAGAGACTATCATTTGGAATTAATGCAGCTTCGGAGATCTACCAGTATGAAATCCATCGAGTGATTCAAGGCATTCCTGGAGTTGCCAACCTATCTGACGACATCATAGTTCATGCACCAGCGAAGGAAGAGCATGACAAACGGTTGAAGCGTGTACTATATAGGCTACAGGAGGCAGGCCTTACCGTGAATGGAAACGAGTGCCAGTTCGGTGTGTCAGAAATGGACTTCATGGGACACAGACTTACAACGAAAGGACTAAACCCTGCAGAGGCCAAGGTGAAAGCTATTGCAGAGGCACGTGCACCTCAGAACGCAACAGAGGTGAGGAGTTTCCTGGGATTGGTCAATTTTTGTGCAAAGTTCATTCCTAATTTCGCTACAGTGGTAGAACCACTAAGGAAACTAACCAGGAAAGGAGTACCATTTCATTTTGGATCTGAGCAGAAGAAAGCGTTCACAGCGCTGAAGCAAAGCCTGACAGATGCAAAACCTCTTGGATATTATGATCCGGCGGCATCAACCAAAGTCTTAGCAGATGCCAGCCCGGTTGGTTTAGGAGCCGTGTTGGTCCAGATGCATGATGGAGGACCAAGAATCATTGCCTATGCCAGCAGATCGTTATCAGATGTGGAAAGAAGATACTCTCAGACAGAGAAAGAAGCACTCGGACTTGTATGGGCCTGTGAGAGGATCCATGCATATTTATACGGCATTGAATTTGAACTCATCACAGATCATAAGCCATTAGAGGTGATCTATGCACCTAGATCCAAACCACGTGCCAGAATAGAGAGATGGGTACTCAGACTACAACCCCACAAATATAAAGTAATCCACATTGCAGGGAAAGCAAACATTGCAGATCCGCTGTCCAGATTGGTGAAGGTTGGTGGTCCACAATCCAAGTCAGAATTGGGAACAGAAACAGAGAGCTTTGTACACTTCGTAGCTATTCAGGCGACACCGAAAGCTGTAACTATGAAGGAAGTAGAGAGAGAATCCGAACGTGATCCAGAACTCATGGAAGTAAGAGAATGCATACAGAGTGGACAATGGGACAAGTGTACTCACAAGGCCTACATTCCCATTAGAGACGAACTTTGTTGCATCGGACAGTGCGTATTGAGAGGTTGGAGATTGGTGATACCACAAAGATTGAGACCGAAGATCGTATCCTTAGCGCATGAAGGACACCTAGATATTGTTGGTACCAAGCAAAACCTCAGAACCAAGGTATGGTGGCCAAGTTGTGATAAAGACGCTGAGAAATTTGTTAAAACTTGTCACGGATGTCAAATCACAAGTAGGAGTAATCCGCCAGAACTGATCCGGAGTACGCAACTCCCGACTGGACCATGGATCAACGTAGCTGTTGATTTTCTTGGACCTTTATCGATGGGTGAATCAATTATGGTAGTGATAGATTACTACAACAGATACTATGAGTACATGGTGTTTAAGTCCACAACCACTGAAAAAACAATACAAGCATTAGCAGAGATATTCGCAAGATATGGATTACCTGTTATATTATACTCTGACAATGGTCCACAATTCATTTCAGAGACATTTGCACAGTACATGAGGACCACAGGTATCCACCATCATAAAGTAACTCCGAAATGGCCGCAAGCCAACGGGGAAGTAGAGAGACAAAATCAGTCCATTGAAAAACGATTGAGGATTGCACATGCAGAAGGACAAAATTGGCGAGAAGCATTGCTATCTTATGTGGCTGTCTATCGAGCAACGCCTCATGCAACCACTGGAAAAAGTCCTGCAGAAGCATTTTTTGGGAGAAAAATCCGCACAAAAATGCCAGAAATAAAGGAAATCCGAGACGACCAGGAGATGAGGGACCACGATACTGAAATGAAAGGTGCAGCAAAGCTATACACAGATTTGAAACGTGGAGCCAAGTACTCAGACATCATGCCAGGAGATAATGTTCTAGTGAGGCACGAAACTGGTGGGAAGCTAGACACACCTTATTACCGTCAACCCTATACTGTCGTATCCAGAAGTGGCAGTATGATGACAGTCAAGTCTCCGACTGGAGTCCTGTATAAGAGAAATGTATCAGGTGTAAAAAGGTACCAGTCCAGAGATACATCGAGCGAAGGGGTTGAAAGGCCAATACGAGATGCTGAAACTGAGAGACCTGATGATGTTCCAGAGGCAGTTACCAGCACTCCTGATGAAGTGACTAGAGCGCCAGAAACACCCGAAGCCATGGCGAGCAGTATTTCCGACGCAGAGAGTGAACAACCGAGAAGCGATGACAATATCGCAGGCAGGCCGAAACGAAACCGGAAAGTGCCCAAACGATACGAAGACTTTGTGCCATAGTTTTAATAAGAACTTTGGGACAGTATTTTAATCTTATATCATAAAGTGCATGTATGAGTGCTGTAGGAAGTAGTTGAGTTATAGTATTACCATTAGTTACGATGTTTGTAAGTTTCCGAGAGATATTGATAAGTGAAGGTAAAGTTTATTTCTGATTAAAGGAGGGATGTCATGATAATGAATATATATGAGACATACCGGAAGTCACGTGGTATGAGAGAGAGATAAGAAAACAAGCAGGAGAACAAAGGAAATGGGAGAATAAAAGACACTCAGAAGTTTACCTGATAAAAGTTGTGTTTAATGTTTTATTAACTTCACATTTCGGGCCACAAATGTGACAACAGGGTCTATGATGAGCTAGATGCACCAAGTAAAACAGGTCAGGTTGACATATATTTATTTATCTTATTTCTCTCGTCGTTCCATGTAATTTAATTGTGATTGTAATTCTCTCACGTGGAAAATGTGGACTGTCCAAATGCACAGCTAGTTACTTGGCTGGAATGGCAATGGCAGATTTAATAGGCGATGTTTCTGGCGTTCTGTTGGATCAAATAAATAATATCTATCATTATTCCCCTTACTTGCTTATAACTTCGATATGCACTCTAAACCTTATCGTGAGGCTTTCAGCCATGGATGCTTCAGTGTGGCTGACGGTGGCTTTTACGTTCGATCGCTCTATCGCTATTTGTAGTCAAAAGCTGAAGGAACGTTATTGTACGGAGAGAACGGCGGCTGTACTGACAGTACTGGTGCCGATAGTAACCTGTGCCAGGTATGTTCCCTGCTACTTTGCAGTGAAACCGCTCTACATTATTGACCGCGTTCCGTGGTGCTGCATTGAAAACACTGAATTTGACACTTCACACCTAATCCAGGCATATCAGGTGTTCACATCCATCATGACACCTTTGTTGCCTTTCTGTTTAATTATATTATTCAATGGTTTAATAATCAGTCATATTATATTTGTAAATAAATTGCGTCGGGGGCTCCAAAACAGTTGTGGGTTGCAGAGGGATTCGGAGGTGGAAAATCGGAGGAAGTCAATGTTTTTATTGTTCGCTCTCTCAATCAACTTTATTTTGTTGTGGATTCCTTTCACCAGATTTAACTTTAAATGGCCATTTCTGAAATATTTTTACGCAAACAAATACTTGAATACCCCGACATATGTCCTGCAGCAATGTGGATTTATGTTGCAATTTCTCAGTACCTGTACCAACACGACAATGTATTTATACATTGTCACAGAGGGCAATCAGGAAACAGCTGAAGAATGGGGTAAAATATTTATTTACATTAAATGGATATATTTGTCATTAACTCCACTTGCTATTACAACCACTGTTGGGAATTTACAAATAAATGGTCGAAAATCTTTGTGCGTTTTGTAGATATAATTAAAGGACGCATCAACGTGATTGAGCATCTGTTGCCTTTATTTCTGTTGATGACAGAACATTATTTGAGTGTGGCAACCAGTCCAACAATTCAATTCCGGTGATATAGCTGTTTTATTTGCAGAATTTTATTCGTGTTTGTAAAATGCAGCTACAATCCGTCAAGAGATCCGAAAGGCGAAGACGCAATTATGATATTTGTGGATTCAAATTCTAAATCACTGGGTTTTATATATCTTTTATATATGAGGAAACGCACGCTGTTTCGAAGACTTAACTTGAAACATAAAAGCTCCAATTAAAGAAAGTGCTTTGGACGTACCGGATTTTCATTTATAAATGTTTAACAATGTGAAGATATTTACTCATTCAGGACATTCCCCTCTTTTATCAGCGCGGAATAAAA
The DNA here is from genome assembly GCF_036971445.1 of Narcine bancroftii. NCBI lineage: Eukaryota > Metazoa > Chordata > Chondrichthyes > Torpediniformes > Narcinidae > Narcine > Narcine bancroftii. The sequence goes on from NC_091470.1 coordinate 206,697,886, forward strand.
ATACATGTGCTGAAGAAGAAGGCATTATAAACTGCTGGAGATCCTCGGCCGGTCGAGTACCATCATTGCAAGAAGATGCTTCCTCCGCGGTTCGGATGGGTCCCCTTGCTCGAGTCTGCATGGGCAGAGATGACATAACCAGTATCAAGAGTCCAGGGTCACGTGATTGTTTATATCTTAACTGGAGAGCGGTAAAGCATGGAGAGTGATGGAGAGGATTAGGGTTCAAGAGGGGGATATATATTTGAAAAGCAGGCTCCAAGATAGAGATGTAACAGGAAAAAATGGGAGGTAAATCTTGAGACGACTAGAGGCATGCGATAAATATTTAAGTATGGATGGATAATGAAAGAATGGGGAGTGTGGGTGTGAATGGACGGTTGTAGGAAGGTGCAGTGTTTGAAAAGGGGACAAATGCAACAATCACGACATCTGAAGTGTATCTGTGAAAGAGGCACGTATGGATAACTGAACTCGTTACCATTTCCACTGAATTCGATAAGACAGTATGTGAGCTCTTCCGCCTCACCCTCACAGTGGGGTAAAAGATGAAGACGTTTGTGTGGACTTGGGAAGCGGGATTTAAACTGAATGCTGCACCGAACTCGTGTTTCCATCACAGAAAAATGTGAGATGCTTTGCAAAATCACGCCTAAACCGATCCATTCCGTTTCCACCATCACCTTTCCACATTCATTCAGGAGGGACGCATCCGGCTACGATTCCTCCCACTGTCATTTGCTGTTCACCTCTTGCCTTATTCCTCCTTCAGCTCACATCCACGTGTCAGATTCTACCACCTGCAGCTTCGATTGAAGCTTCCACTCTCCATCAGAGATCGTACATTTCACCCCGTTTTCTCCATCTTCCTTCTCGTGGAGCCTATATTTTGTCTTGCCCCTCTGCCCCTTTATCAGGCCTCTATCAATTAATGTTTTTTCCGCATCCCACCTCCAACTTTATCCATCACTCAAACAATCTTCGTCCTCCATTGTCCACCAATCGCCCACTGCTCCATGGGCAACCCTCCCCACCCTCGTGTCATTGTGCCGCTGTGTCTCCTCTGGACTCTCGGTTAGGAACAATATGTCAACCATTCCTTTCTCCCACTGATGTTATTCCGCCCACTGTGTTCTCCAATTAAATTGCTTAAGGCTCCAGATTCCAACATCTGATATGATGGGTGAACTCACGACTATTCGGAAGGCTGAGGAGGTGCTAGACGGGGTAAGTCAGATGGGTGACTGAAGAGGGAATGTTGACAGGATCGGAAGCTAAGCAGGCTCAGGTACTTGGAGGAGAGACGGCTCAGGTACACCAGGTGCAGTCGGATTCTTTGAGGAATGAAGGACTAAGTGGCGACTCACTGTCTGCTTCAAAGTAGGACAAAGTTTTAAAAAATCATTTATGTTAAATTCTAAATGTAGTCTTATATAGCAATAATGGAACCTTTACCTTTATCTGTACCTAAGTACCAAGGTGGCCGTTCCATTTAACAACAAGTAAAAATATTTGTATACTATTGAGTGGGATATCCTACCTGGGCCTGGCAGTAGCTTGATGAATAGCACAATAGTGCCATCTCGGTCTCAGAACGGAATGGTGAATTCATCTAGAAGACAGTCAGGCGAAAGGAGAGGTGAATCTATAGCCGTGTAAGAGAATCTAGGGTATTGTGTTGCCTCCCGGGTGTCGGGTCCAGGCTGCCGCTGAGCGGGTAGGAATATTCCTAAGGGGAAGGCGTAGTCATTATGTGATAGAAGAAATACAGATGAATTTGTCAATGCAAGGAGTATTATCAGAAAGGCAGGTGAGATTAGGCATGGATTGGCACATGGGACTATGACATTGTTGCTATTAGTCAGACTTTGTAGGTGACACTTCCCAGCTTCTAATATTTTCCAATCTCAAAACTCGTCACCTTCCAAGAGAAGTCAGCCACCATATTGCGAATTGTATCTTATTCACCCAAATAAATCAAAATTCGTAATTGCAGCCGTAAATAGTTTTAATTTTTCGTTGATAAAAGCGAATAAACATTTTCATAGCTTTGCACTTCATAACAATAAGTAAAATATAATATATTCTAAATTATAATGATACTCAACTTCAAACAAATATAAACGAATGAAAATGACTCTAAATGATTAACAATGAATAATAATGTTGATGAATAATGATGATTACGATGAATAATAATGATGATTATTAATAATAATAATGATGATGAATAATGATGATGATTAATAATAATGATGATGATAAATTCAAATATTTTGTTGCAAACTCATTCTTTTCCATGCTCATTCCAAGATGAGAAGTATGGATATTATGACCTATTAACTATGGTAACTCAACAAAAACAATTTATTCTTTAAGGAAAAGTACAAAATCAACCATCATTCGTAAATACAAGGTTGTAAACTCTCTACAGACCTGGTTGTAGGAGGAGCATGGATGGCAGATCAACTTCTTTATTCAGGGTAAATAAAGTGAATACCGTTGCTTTGTCGTGATAGAGGGGGAGGGATGAGGAGAAGGTAGGGAGTGACACAGTTAGTTAGAGAAAATATCAAAGATGTGCGTAGGTTAGCAAAGAGAGCTCGATAAAGAGGCTATATGGTTCGAGCTGAGGAACGGGAAAGGTGTGACCACCCTGTTAGGGTTGTGTTATTAACCATCGAATAGTCAGAGAGAATTGGCGGAGAAAATCTGTAGAGAAGAAACAGAAAGTTCAAATAGTTGGAGCGTTTAACTTTCCTTGTATTGACTGGGAAACCCATGCTGTAAGAAGACTGAATGGCTTGGAATTTTACAGATGTTTTCAGGAAAACTTTCTATATATATAGAGGTTCCAACGAGAGATGATGCAATATTCGATCTGCTATTAGAGGAGACTGACAGGTCAGATCTCAAAAGTATGTGTAGGCGAACATGTTGTGTCCAGTGACTATAATGACATTAGTTTTAAGTTAATTATGTAGAAGGATAGGTTTACTACTCGAGTTAAGATTATAAGAAGGCCAATTTTGTGGAAATGAATAAGGGTCTGGGAACACTGGATTAGGAAATCTTGTTTTGTGGCAAGTATGTGTTCTGTAAATGGAAGAGCTCCAAAGAAGATATATTGAGAGGGCGGAGTTTGCATGTACCTGTCAAGATTAAAGGCAAATTTAACAGGCATAGGTAACCTACATTTTCAATGGCTACTGGTAATCTGGTGAGAAGAGAGAGGTGCATAGCAGATGTAGACAACAAGGAAGAAGCAAGACACTAGACAAATATAGAGAATGTAATATAATACATTAGAGAGCATTCAGGAAGGCAAAAAGATGACATGAGAATTCTTAGGCAGATAACGTGAAATTAAACATGCAGGATTTCTACAAATATGCTAAGAGTAAAAGAAGAGTAAGTGACAAAATTGGCTCCGTGAAAATCAGAGAGGCCATCCAGTTTGGAGCCTCACGAGATGGGAGAGCTTAACCAGATTTAGGGAAACAAGAGCAGTGGGAAGGACCATTAAAGTGGACAGGTTGCCTGTTGCCTTACAGCAAATAATAAAATTAATCCCTCGGGACAGATATGATTTTCATTAGGATTATTAGAGAGGAAATTGCAGGGCTCCTGGCAAATTAATTCAAAATGTCGTTAGCCACTTGTGAGGTGCTGGTGTATAGGAGGGCAGCACATTTGGTTCTGTGGTTTAAAAAAGACTCCAAAATTAATCAGGTACTTTTATGGCGATGAGCCTGACATCAATGGTATATAAATTATTTGGAGAGAGCTTTGAGAGAGAGGATACCCAGGTATTTGGACAGCCATGGGCTTATTAAGGATAGTCAGTTGTTTTTTGGTTTTATTTTTTGCGTGGTAGTTCGTGTTTAATGAATCTAATAGTGTGTTTCGAAGAGATTACTTTTACGAGCCCAAAAGACCCCAAAATCTAGCAGCAAAAGATATTCTCCATGACAAATGGCTATTTAAACAATTTTTAAAAAATAACTTTAAACATGGAAATAGAATCAAACTTTATCTCAATTTACTTAACTAACCCAAATTAAGCCTCTAAGCGCACGTGTATGATCTGTGTGTCAATTTAAGAAACGTTCTTTGGATCACAGTTCAATCGTACTTCTCCTTCTTCAAAGTTCTCTGGTTGCCGCCAATTCATAAACTGTGAATAGAATTTGACATGTATAAAGTTCACCAGGATATCGTGCTCGAAATGTAAATGTTTACCACTCAGGAAGGTTCTCGTACGGTTTTCAGAGAGAGATGTGCTATTGCAAGATTTCCACAACTGAGTTACCACCATTAGTAATCTCAATGACTCGCTGATTAAACTTTCCCCATCAGGGTTCTCCAGATGATAACCTCTTTCTTTGAGGCTATCACAGAGTTCCTTCCTGTTGGACTTATTCCGAGAAACATCAGATAGATAGCACTTCCAGGCATCCGCCACTCTGAAGCTTTCTGTTTCCCACATGTTTTTCCTGGCTTGTTTCAGCTGTAACTGTTCAGTCTCTTTCAGTGTCTCACACTCATTGGCTGAGAGAGCTTGATGAACTTGGTCTAACCTCTCTCTCTTCAACTGAGCTTGCAAGAAAGCCATGTGACTCTATCACTTGCAAAATCCCCACCTTCTTCAGCAAACCACAACAGTTCTTCTTCTTGTACAAGCTGTACAAAACCCAGGTGTGACCTTTCTGTGAGCACTTTGCAAAAAGGTCACAAGCTTTATAGTTATTCAACCAGACAGCCTGTCACCAATCCAAATAATTTCTATTAATTTCATGACTTAATTTCAATTAATACCTACTTGTGAACTGTACATTGTTTCTAAAAAGTTAACTGAATATGAGTTCTTCACTATTTCAAATAAGATCTATTTTAAAATGTAACCTACTCTAATCTTACAAAATTCTCCCAATATTTATCCATGACATTACCAAGAATGTTGATGGTGTGGATTTTGTCTGCGTGGAATTTAGTTAGCCTTTGACAGGACCCACATGGAAAGAAGGTTCTGAACTTTCAGGCACAAGGCATCCATGGACAGAGTGTAACTGGATTCAAAATTAGCTGAAGAGGAGAAGACAGAGATGGAAGTGGATTATTATGTCTCAAATTGGAAGCCTATGGTGTGCCTCAGCGATCGGTGCTTGGACCATTATTATTTGTTGTATCTAAAACTGATCGCAAATGATAATGTGTTGAATTGGATCAGCAAGTTTGTGGAAGACACTAAGATTGGAGGCATTATGAAGAATGAAGAAAGCATTGAGATTTTAGATCGGATTTCAAGATTAATAGATATTTACAAGATTATGCAAGGTATAGCCAGCGTGGATGCGAATAGGTTTTTTTTCCATTTAGATTGGGGAGTTAAATACGAGAGGTCATCGTTTCAAGGGAAAGGCTTCAGAGGAAAATTAGGGGAAAGTTCCTAACTCAGAGAATAAATGAACTAGCATCCGATATGGTGAATGTAGGCTCGATCTTGAGTTTAAAGAATAAGTTAGGAGAGGACTGGAGGTTTATGCACTGAGAGCAGGTCAATGGTTCTAGTGGAATAAAGGTCGGAACAGACGAGAAGGGCCAAATGGCTTGTTTCCTGGGCTGTCGCGTGCTATGGTTCGAATCGGACCCAATGCATAAATGTGCGGCAGATACTGCATAGGTCACGTCGAAATAAAGATGCACAACCACTCACTCCAGAGCTTTTCTCTCTCCTATAGAAACTCTCCTGGCCCCAAAAGACAGTTACCATTGACTTACAATGCATGTGGCATATTCCCTGAGTTCTATTCAGCACATTTCATAGTTGCCCTCGACCCACAGCATCTACAATGTTTATTCATTGAGGCTACGGAAATCAAACACACCTTTCATGCCATTAATAAGAGAATACAATCTTCATGTGGCCCACGCCAGTTTAACCTTTCAAATCCCTGTCATGGATTTGAAGGAGTGATGGTTGTTCCCATACGAAGACACAGAGGAGGTATCGAGGGAGCAGTCCCTCTGTCGTTCCAGTTCACTCCAACTTTTCAATTAACGGAGCGGCGGGAATTGACAGAATCGAGAGCACCAGGTAAACATTTCATCTTATTTGTTCAGTCACTAAAACTAACATTACTCATAATGCAAGTCTCAGCCGGGAATTGATTTTTATTTCAATAACATCTTGAAATAGTGGGCACCAGTTTCCAGGTCGGCATCCACCAGTTCTATGAGGATGGGTCGACCTGCAATATTGCTGGTGAAAGACATTTATTACCCAGTACTCGCAGTCGTCGGCCTCCCCGGTGAGTAACGTCGCTCTGCAACTTGAGGGCAGCTGCTGACCAGATGTGTTGGTGCCTGTCGTTTCTTTTCTTGCAGGAAAGTCACAGGGCCATTCGTAGAAATATCAACGTTCATCTTTCCAAATGGTTAGAATCTGTATGGAGCGGAGGGGAATTCACAGTCCAGGTCACAGATCTCCATCTGTTCTGACCCATTTTGACCTGTCGCCTGTGTAGCATTTACTGTAACTTTTCCACATTTCTGTAAGTGGTAAGGAATAGGATTCCGTATGATCCATGTTCTAATCAAGGATTCTGCAGCACACTTTCGTGGAGATATAATCGATGTACAAACTCCGTTCCTGCGGTCTTTGTTTTATTTTCTCTGGCTTTCTTTTGAGGAATAGTTTCCGTGGTTTCACACAATGGGGAATTCCGCAATTCTCCCCCTCCATTACACAGGGCAAAATTGGCACCGCCCAAATGCTCTGTCTACTCCATCGCAAATCGCAGCAATAGTGGGGGCTTTGTGTGTCACCGTTTGAACATCTGGAGCATCTATTTCACAGTTGTCACTGAGTTACTCCGCAAGCTGTAGGCATGATATCCTATCAGAAAATATCGTTCTTGATTTTTACAAAAAAATTACAATTCCTGCCTACAATCAGCACGCCTCAGGACTCCGATTACAGATTGCATTCTAATTAATTTCTCGACAGTGTATAAGATAAAATATCCTTCGATATACGTGTGTGTGTGTGTGTGTGTGTGTGTGTGTGTGTGTGTGTGTGTGTGTGTGTGTGTGTGTGTGTGTGTGTGTGTGTGTGTGCGTGCGTGCGTGCGTGCGTGGTGCGTGCGTGTGTGTGTGTGTGTATGTGTGTCTCAGTGTGTCTGTGTGTAGTATATAGGGGTATTAAAGACAATTAATTTTATTGGGGACCCTACTGAAATTGAAGAGGAGATGCACAGATAACATGAAAGGAACAAAGGTTCAAATATGGGAATTATCAGGTAAATAATATTTAATTTCCAGTAGTGAACACAACATTTGAACTAATCCATCCAGTCATATCTCATTTCCCATCACCCTCAATTTCTGGATATTTGGAATATGAACTGCAAATTCCCAGATAAATTAGGTGAGCGAAAATCCATGTGGAAAGGACGATAGTGAAGCTTCAGTTAAGTTCACATTCTCCGTTCAGTATTACCATGCCCCCCTCTCTCTCTCTCTCTCTCTCTCTCTCTCTCTCTCTCTCTCTCTCTCTCTCTCTTCTTCTCTCTCTTTCCCATAACCACTCCCCCCTCTCTCTACTCTCCCACTTCCCCACTCACTCTCAACCCCTCCCTCTCTCTATTCCCACTCTTTTCCCCCACTCCCTCTACACCCTCTCTCTTCCTCTCCCTCTACCCCCTCTCTTACTCTCCCTCTCCATCTCCGTCTCTCTCGCCTCTATCTGCATCTCCCCCCTCTCTCTCTCTCCCCTCTCTCTTCCTCTCCTTCACCCTCCCCTCTCTATCTCCCTCTCGCTCCCCTCTCTCTCCCTCTCCCCACTCTCTCTCCCTCTCCCCACTCTCTCTCCCTCTCCCCTTCTCTCTCCCACCCCCACTTTCTCTCCCTCTCCCCCTCCCCTCCTCCTCTCTCTCCCTCTCCCACTCCCCCAACATTTCTCTCTCTCTCTCCTTCTCTTCAACTCTCTGTCCCCCTCTCCCTCTCCTTCTCCCCACCTCTCTCTCTCTCACTTTCTCTCTGTATTTCAGAGATTTGTCTACCTTTATCTTCTGTAAGACAGCACACACCAACTGCTCTTCAATCTCTATATGTTCCTTGTCAATATGTCTTCCTTATAAACCATGCCAATTTTATGAGTAAATACTGATGCAAAAAAAACATATTTAAGATCACCCCCATCTCGTGAATTTCTATTAATATACAACGACCTTAATTTTTTTAAGAGACAAATTTTGTCCCTTACTATCATTTTACTCTTGAAAAATTCCTTTGAGTTTACCTTCACGTTATCTCCCAAAGAAACCTCGTGTCTTCTTTTTGCCATCCTGATGTTCTTCTTAAATATTTCCTTACGTTTTCTGTACCCTTCTCGTACCTCATTTGCTCCTTGTTGCCTGTATCTGTTATAGACCTTCTTGACCAGATCACCAATATCTCTTCAGAAATATGAGGAATAAAGTATGTGAAAAGATACATGAGGTTTCTAATCAGTTACTTTTGTTACCAAAATTGTCGTGGAGGGCAGGATTCAATTGAAACAGGGTTCCAACTAAGTAAGTAAAAGGAGGGATCTCTCTTTTTCTATCGTTAATAACCGAACAATTCTGGTGACCATTCAAACAGTGGGTTTCAACAGGTTACCTTATAATCGCCTTCCTGAAATAGTAACTGCCTCATTAGAATCGATATTAACGTCCCAAGCATAGTGTTAAGTCACACGAGAGAAGGGAAATCATGATTTCTACGAGTAGTAAGGAATAGGAGTGCGTACGTGGAACCGAATATGACATTAAATTCAATTGGGTAGATGCTATTTAATAACCTTACAGATAAAGGATACATTGCTATTAGTTAGGCTGGAGTCATCACTTAAACAAGCAAATTTCCCTGGGAAGGAACGACTGAACCAAGAGATAAGAAATAAAAATAAATGTATTTCAGGCAAAGTGTGGACGCTGTGGGTTATAAACACCACACGGTTTATGGCGAATAATATCTGGAGCTGTTGAAATAATATATTGTAAAAGTCAATGAGGGTGATGAATTAAAATGAAAATGTGAGGTTTGTTTCAATTTTTAATTATTAATTACGAGGAATCTGGGGAAGGAAATTAACAAAGAAAAGTTGACATTGTCATAAACATAGTTGGCACCGATCTTTGAAAGAATGGTAAAGATAATTGCTTTGATATTGGCACTAACATAATTGGCAAACAGCCCGTTTTCAGATACCACCTAATGAACGGGATAGGTTACAGAACCTTCATAGTAGCCGTAAATATAGTCATATATATGGAGTCATGGGTATTAACGTTGGTGATTAACACATCATATAAAACTAAGATATCAATATACAAAAATTATATTAAAGATATTATTATTTCGTGATGTAATTCTATTTCCTGTTACAGAATTTTAGCACCTCTGCATAAATATAAATGTCTGTAGATGTGATTTCGGTGTCAGTAAGTATGGAGACTGCTGCCAACTACCAATGATGCATCATGCGAAATAGAGGCTGTAAAACGATACTCGAGCCTCCCATCGTTTAATTTCGTTGCCAATCACTAACTTACCTCGTCTCCTCTCTCTCCCTCTCTCCCTCACTCTCTCTTTCCCTCACTCTCTCTCTCCTTCTCCCCCTCTCTCTCCCTCCCTCTCTCTCTCTCCCTCTCCCTCTCTCTCTCCTCTCTCTCTCCCTCTTCCACTCTCTCTCACTCTCCCTCTCTCCTTCTTTACCCTCTCTCTCCCTCTGCCTCTCTCTCCCTTCCCTCTCTCCCTCTCCCCCTCTCTCTCTCCCTCTCCCTCCCCCTCTCTCTTCCTCTCCCCTCTCTCCATCTTACCCTTCTCTCTCCCTCTCTCACCTTCTCCCTCTCTACCCCACCTCCTTCCCATTCCTCCCTCTCTCTCCCTCTCTTTCCCTGTCTTTCAGCGAACCTGGCTACGCTCGTGATTCTCTGTAGACGGAACTGTGGACTTTCGAAGTGCGTCGCTATCTACATGCTTCTCATGGCAGTAGCGGGGATGCTAATCCTGATAAACAACGTAGTCCTGTACAATATTTTTAGCTATCACTTTCGCAGATCCGTCCTGTTGAACACACACGTTTGCAAGTTCATTCTGTTCATGAATTACACCCTTCTTGACATGCTGGTGTGGTTTACCGTATCGTTCACATTTGACCGATTTGTGGCGATCTGCTGTCAGGGATTCAAGGGGAAATACTGCACGAAGAGAAACGCGACCCTGATGGTAGTTATTTTATTTTTCTTGTCCTGTTCAAAAGGTTTCCCCATGTTGTTCATGTTTGAATCGGAGGAAATTTTAAACAATATTCCCTGGGGTTGCCGAGTAAGTCACCATGTGTACACGGATCCTGTATGGGGAATATACAGATGGATCCAGAGTTTATCCGTCTTTTTCCTTCCGTTGGCTATCATTCTCCTATGTAATTGTTTGACGGTCAGGCGCATTTTTGTGGCGAATAGAGCTCGCAGAGGGCTCCGTGTTGACACAATTCGGAATAAGAATGACCCAGAGCTGAAAACCCGAAGAAATTCCATGGTTTTCCTCTTCTCTGTTTCATTGTCCTTCATGCTCCTGTGGTTGCCGGCAGTGGTAACATATATCATTACCTCGTTTTTAAGTTCTCAATACAACCCATCGTACTCAAACCCATCATATATGTCAACAGAGGCTGGACATCTCTTTATGTATCTGAGCAGCTGCTCCAACTGCTGCATTTACACTGTCACCCAGAAGAAATTCAGAGAGGAGCTCAAGATTGTGTTGAAGTCTCCCCTCGCATTCTCTCTCCGATTCATTCAACTGTAATACTAACTATGGACAAGGCCCGGTCCCTTCTTTTTAAACGTTGCCACACGTGGACATACTTCGTGTCTCTCTAAGATGTTTGATGCGCTGTCAGGCAATAAAATCTTTTCATCACCAGGACCATTTGAGGGGTTATATGAAACCCTCAAGTAAAGGGGAGTGTACGCACGAAGTTGTATTTACAATTGAAAAAGACCAGATAGAAAGACCTGTGCCCACTACGGTTGCTGAACTGATCATATTACAAATATTCAAACTGTGAATGCTCGCAAGGTTATTTGCATCAACGTTGAAATGTATTTTATTCTCACATAGATAGTCACGATTCCTTCAAAATTGAACCACAATGTGTCACTTCCCAAGGGATATGCTCAGTGCTTCACTCCATCAACCCTATTCCACGTGTTCACATGATGTCAGAACTATCCCAATATATTTATTTCCATCAGTGCTTATCACATCATGTAACTCAATCAGTTCCATCAGATGGATGCCATAAGATATTTCCGTTATTTCGTTTCTAAGTGTATGAGCAACGTTTCAGTAATATAGACAGGGTTGCACGTCATCGGAGGTATCAGTACTACGACATTTATACCACCCAACATTGATTACGAATGGTGAACCAATTCCTTTTGGTAAATATACTGTGTGTATTTACCTCTGTGAGCAGTAATCCGCGTGGAATTCACTTGTTACACAGTCCCTCGCCATCATTATTACACCATCGGGTATCACTCCAGATTGCTAAACTGCAGTGTGTCACTGTTTTATTTAAAATCTATCAGGTTCGGTGGGGTCAAAGAAAGAGGACTCTGGACACAAGTGGTTTGAATCAAACATAATTTTATTAACACATCTATTAATAAGAGTCAGTTTATAAGGAAGAGTGGAAATACTAGTCAACAATTTATTAGCGTGGGAAAACTCGCCCACAATTATAAGTTAGCGTGGGAAGAGATCGTAACGGGAAACAAAGAGGGGTGAATTGTTAATTCACATAGTTGAACAAATATGCAGAGGTTATACACACCCTCATGGACCCCTGAATAAGAGGAGGTGAATCTCGTACCAATGTATCCATTGGGGTAGAGGTACGGTCGCGGGCCCCTGATCATTTGAGAGCAGTGGGTCTATTGCCAGTATTGATCTGTAACTATTGGAGTTCTAGCAAAACCATGGTTCAGCTTTAGCGTAGTGTGCACCTTTCCCGAGACCCTTCCAAGCGATGTCTGCAGTAGCGGGCTGGCATGGAACTGTATCTGGGGCTATCACATTAAGCAGGAGGGAGTGAATGTTCTCTGTGCTGCTTATAAGTACAGGGTCCAGCCAATAAGGACGCCAGGTGATTTGAATCTGCTACTGTCAGAGTGTGAACGGACCACTTTTCTGAGTCCAATCTTAACTGATTCTCCACCTGCAATTCGTAACTTCGTAAGTTCAAACGCAGTGGGAGGTGCGGCGAACGGCACGATGAGCTGCGTGGATTTTCCTGGCACTGCTGACAGTTTTGCTGCCACATAGCGAAAATGGCGGGGGTGGGAATGTTAGCTAAAAGGCACTCATACCAGGGCACTCTATAAAACCTTGCGGATCTCGATATTTCTGTTTACTCACTATTTTGTCTCCGTCCAACAAACCATTGCGGGACACCCCCCATCGCATTTTTTGGTGTTCCCCGTTATAAGTAGTCCAGCCCTTCAAGCAGGGCAAAGACTTCACTTACCATCCTGCCACTATTCCCCTCAAAGGCAAGACCATCCATCTGATGTCGGCACTGACCATGGTGACTAGGTGCACCTCCAAGGGGGTTTACCCTGTCGTTTTTAGGGGCGTGGGGACCGGAAGTCCGTCTGAGAGGTTGGTGATAAGGACCATTCTCTAATACCACTCAATAAACCGAATGCAACTGGGGAATACACGAAATGTTCCATAAGAACAACGTGGGAAACTTGCCCGCTCAATCGGACACGGTCTCTGCGAATTCATTATTGTCCAACTATATTACCCCCTTCCCCGACCCTGCATCGCTCTTCTCCCCGCGTCTCCTTAACTGGGTTGTTAGCCAGCCAGATCGATAAAATGTCATGAAGCATCCGCACTTTGATCAGCTCGCAGGCAACTTTGATGTATTTCGCTTTCATTCTACTTTTGCACGGAATATCAGTGTCCGATACATCCCGCATGGAACCGTGCTCGATGGCGAGGATCATCTCTGTTCAATGTGATGAGCACACTGCCGGATTAATGCTGACTTGACATCACAAAGGTGCCTCAGTATGGTTATTAGTCCCCTGGTCCAGAAAACCCCGATTGATCCAGAATTTAGACCACGTGGTACCCTATCGTCTTCCCCTGGGGGTCCAACCTGTCGAACAAATAGCGTGGAGTAGCTTACTAGCCATGCCGCCAAATGGCATATTACCTAACAGTTATCAGTTCATCTGGTGATGTTATACACCAACCCCTGATCCCCTTCCTATTTATTGGTTACCTGCTGCTCCCTTTATTAGTGAACAGATCCACATTAAATCATGCATCCGTCAGGACATCCACACACATTATACCCACAGAGGTATACGCACGCTTTCGGACCTACGATCAGTTGGGAGCGGTAGCTCTACTGCCAGTATTGAGCTATACCAACCTGAACTAGAGCAAAACCACGGCAATGTGGACTTTACACAAGTCCTTTCAAAGCTATGTCTGCAGCTGCAACCCTGCATGGAGTGGTATCCTTACCTATCGGTACAAGGATGAGAGGGCGAATGTTCTCAGGGCTCGTGCTAAATGCAGGGTCTAGCTAATAAGGACGCGTGGTGATTTGAACCAGCCACTGTCAAGGTGTGCACTGACCTGTGGTCTGAGACCATAGATAACGAACACTTCACCTTCTCCGCCACCACTATTCCTATCCTAAAACAGCTCTGCCAAAGGGAGTTACACTTCACTACTGAATCTGCAAGAGTTCTTTGCTGCAACTGGTGCTTGCCATGTGGCCTCCTCAACATAGCAGGGACTGGGTGCATACAAGGAGATCGTTTTGTTGGTCAGTTTCGCCCCGTCCACAGCAACAGCATCGAGCTTCAAATGGTCAAATATTTTAATTCCACTGACCATTGAACATCAGAAATGACTGTCCATTGGTTTTTGTATAACAAAGCCGAGGCCAGCCGCAAATGGAGGAAAGCTTTATATTACCCGAGGTGTGCCGAAAAAGCTTTCTGGTCTTAAGTGGTTAAACTCTGAGCTCCAATCGCGGTATAATAACATAATGCTGGTATCGCAACGAAGAGTGAAGAGCCGGGTAGATGGCATCCTCTGTTGACTTATTCTTTAAGTCATTTCTGAATTAAAAGTTGATATGCTCCAAATTCATCTCCCAAGCGCTTCATCATTTTACGCATGTTTCACTGGCCGATTATTCTACTTGGGCAATGCTTGGATGAAAATCCATTAGAAGTGTTTTGAGTGTTTTGCCCTCTTCACTCTGCTACCTTCGGGAAAAGGTACGAGAGCCTTTAAAAGATAACTCAGAGATATAAGGACACCTTTATCCCATCTGCCATCTGATTCCTGAATAAAATGAACCAGCGGCACCATCTCATTTAGTCTTCTTTTACTTTTTTTTACCTTATTTCTTTATTTTAAAGGTAGTTTATATAAATGTTTGTTCCCTGATGTTGTCACTAAACAACTAATTTAGCAATATGTTCATGAAAATAAATTGTGATTCAGATTCAATGAATGAACAGATAGTTGTAGTCAATCTAGCTGTACATTATAATTAAAGATGGATTATCACCGGGGACCGGTCTCAGGAGTCGTGGGTCGGAACATCTATAGATTGCATTTTATTTTCACTGGGGAATCCCAGGATGGTGTTTTACCCTGTCATGAAGCAGCAGCACTCTCTGCTTGTCGGACACACTGAGAAATCAGTCCGATTACATACAGAGGCTTCTGTTGATATGAATGGATTCATATGTGGCTGGTTGGATGAGTGCAAGACTAAAGGACGTGAGGGAAGTTATTGTGGGAATGTAAAGTTGTGAGAATGTTTGGAAGGAATCGTTAGAGCAGGTTGCACACAAACAGTTTAAAGCACTGAATATTTGCATGACTTTTTCAGAGTGCTTTTTGCAAATAGAGCAACAAAGTTGAAGCATACAGCTTGTCTGGGAGAGCATTTGATCTTTGCAGGCAGACAGAAAAGTTTTGCTCTCTGAGAGGGAGGTTGTGAAACAGAGAGAAAGGAGACAGAAATCAGTTCCAGAAGGAAAAACTGACTAACTTTTGGAAGACTACCTGGTCAAAGGAGGAGAGTGGCTGTCTGAAAGTTGACCTGAAAGAAGGAGGACCATCTGGAGAACACTGACGTGTCAGGCTTCTGCAAATGTCCTGCAAATATTCTGAGTTTTAAAATGTTTGTGTGCAACCTGCTCTAACATTTCCTCCCACACTGCCTCTAAATTTTTTGTCACAAAAGGAACTACACGTACACTTGATCTATATGCTACATGGTGCTAAAAACACGGACATCCTTTCGATGTTCAGAGATACCATCTTCTGTACGTCAGTCAGAGTGTGGTCAAAACCTGCATGGCCAGTAAGGAAGAGGAGAAAGGCTTGTTCGGATGATCACATACATAAATCAGATTTGAGGTGAGAAACATGAATTCCATGTAACACACCCAGACAAACGTCAGTAGCACCTTTAAAATTAAATTGTGAGAAACGAGAAGTTCCTCCATTAAGTCCAGTGTTACGCAAAGTGGGCATAAATTAAAATTCATCTGATTCAAAGTTCTCAATTGAATTTATTTATTGTCATTGTGGAAGCATTAAGCATCGTGGAAATAATGCGAATCTTTACTGATTTATGTTTCAATTTCAGCCACTAGAGCAGAATTTCAGATATTCGCCGAACTTCTTTGCTTTGTTGAATGATAGGCTGAATATAACCTTGCCTGTTGCAAAGCCGGATTGTGAAAAGGGACCAACTGATTGTGATTGTGCAGTCACTGCGTGTAACCGAAACCTCCTCGGACATTTTCAATGACAATGGAGTTGATTCAGACTGGTGTAAGTCCTTTCACTTCAGAGAGGTTCAGCAACACAGCGGCCTCCAGATGTCGACACCATGCAGGAGCTGAAATAATGGCTGTGAGAAGTTCGATAGAAGACTCCATACATAATGGATATGCATGAAATCTATTATCCAGTTCTTGCAGTTGTTGGTTTTCCTTGTAAGTCTGAATATTAATGCTCGTAATTTCTTCATCGTACTGCGAACCTCAAGTATCAAATTCCATTCACGGACCGTAAGTGATCTCAAGCCATTACCATAAATTCATGATCATTTAAGTAGGATATTAAGTTCGGGCGCCACGGTGAGTGCAGCAATCAGCTCAATGTTGTGACAAATCTGGAGCTGTCTGCATGCGTTCCCTTTGTCTGCCTACGTTTCCTCCGGGAGCTCCGGTTTCCTTTCAGCTTTTAAAATGTACGGGGGGGTTGTTGGTCAATTGGATACAATTGGACGGCACGGACTTCTTGGTCTGTTAACGTGCTGTTTGTCTAAATTTAATTTAAGATCGTAAAGGCCCATGTCCTGTGAATATTAACGACAATAATTACTCAACCGTTCTCAGAGAAGATGTAATCACTTGACTTATTCTTGGGCGATTTGCTTCAGAACCCGAACGCACGGTAGACCAGGCCATCACAGGCAAAGTGTTCATGTTGACACCAAATGTCTCTCAAATATAGAATTTGAACCCGCTACCGCCACTTCCACCGACAGGTTGTTCCTCAGTCTTCACACCTTCTGTATAATGAAATTTCCTCCAATTAAATGCCTCGCCTTTCATTCTTAACCCATCCCCCTTGTTCTTCTCTCACCCAACTTCCGCGGAAAAAAGCCAACTTGCATTTCTTGTCTCTACCCACCCCCGCCCCGCTCATAAGATTGTACACCACTGCAAAAGGTCCTTTCATTCTCAATTCTCCAAATCATTAAACGTTATTCAGCTCATCAAGTCCCAGAACCCTCTTGTAAACTTTCTCTGCATTCTTTCTATCTTATTGATCTCATTTGCGTACTTTGGAGAATAGCATTCGAACGTTGGCCGAAGTGATGTTCTACAATTATTTTATACATAGTCAAGTGTCTCATAGATCAATAAAACAGGGGTGATTTCGACATTGTCACAGTTGTAAGTTTGACCCAATGGGTTAGATGTCGTGGGCAGACGTTGAGGTGAAAATTGATTATGATTGAAATGAGCTTCGTTCTGACAGCACCCGCGGGGCCCACTTGTCAGCTTGTCCGAAATATTAACAAAAAACACCTTCGGTCCTCTCCGTCCCCTTATTCTACTGCGTTTAGATTATTTTGATTTGCAACCATTTACAAACCTTGTAAACTTATTCGAGAATATTCTTTTCTTAAATAATTTGCATATTAAGTCTGGGTATGCTAAAACTTCGATACAAGGTGCCGGCATGCCCTGAACATTGCTAGTGACCCGTTGAGATGCTCCATCTGTTTGCTTTTAACTCAGATCAAACACCCACAGTGGCTCCTTTGTCCCGCACATTTAAGCGCTGGATACAATGGCATCAAACTGTACCTCGCCCGCAGGAGACGGCGCACTGTGATTCACTTCATTACCCGTGTGTGAAAAAATAACGGAGATTCTCGAAGCAGCACAATGAGGGCGGCAAGGAGCGCACATTCAGGGCAACCCGAACATGGTCGCAGAGCTGAAGCATTGAATATCGGGGGAATGGCCTTCGTCGTGCCTGGTTCCATTGCAGAATCAGCCTCTCAAAAACAAGGACGTTCTTGAAAGGAAGCAAAAAATAAGGTGGACCTTTAAATTATACTGTATATTAGATTCTACGCATTAATATATAATCAGTATAATTCCCCACACGTTTAGCTGGAGATCATGGTGGTTGCAATTTAGAAGTATGTGGCAAAACATTTTTTTTTCCACACGGAAGACTTCGTGCAGATTCATTGCGTATGTCTGCAGTATCCCACGGAAATGCCTTCCTAACAAATCAAGGAAGGCGAAGGTCAGAGTGACATGGCCTTGATTGGTTTCGCACAATCCCTCGCCTCAAATTCAGAAATATATCTCCTTGTTAGGGACCGACCACCCGCGTTGCTTGGCGTTACGGGAGAACCGTGGCGTGTAGCAGCGTCAGTCTGGAAAATAGCTTAAATCCAAAGTCAAGTATTTTCAGAATATTTCTTGGTGATGAAATACAGCAGGATTTATATTTACTTTTCGTTTTAAATTTCGAAACACATCACTGTAACAGTCCCATTCGGCCCTTCAAGTCCGTCCCGTCCAATTTACACGCCATTACCCTCCACCCACGGTATGTTTTCAGCGGTGGTAAGAACACATGGCCCCGTATTGTCAGTGTATTTCTCCAATCGGCGTCATGGTGAGTGTCGAGAAACCAGTGCACCGACTGCATTCTCTGTTGTCAATTAAACAAATTAATTAAATTTAACTGGCTCACACCGCCTTGGAGAATGTTTGACAGTGCAGGAACATACGTCATCATAGCATAATGCGAATTTTTTTAAAAAAAAACATTAAATTTCAGATTATAGCGACAAATCTCGGATCTAAGGGAAAGCATCCATTGATCAAAAGCTGTTTCTGCAGTTAATCCAGGTTGTGAAGAGAGACGAAATGATTATGGATGTTCAGTTACTGCAAGCAATTGACGCCTCTTTTGCACTAATTGTGCCAATGGGTGTTCTGTTCTCTTATATTCCCCTCCACTTCACTGCGGATTCGCCCAGCAGCCGGTGCATGGGGTCTCCGGGAACTAGCAGCAGTCAGGAGCTGAAACGATGGGAAAGAGGCTTTTCCTGGAACTTTTGATACATGTTGCCATTGTGATATTCAGAAGATTTATTATCCAGTTCTTTCAGCTGTTTGGGTCCTTGGTAATTTTCCATCTGTATTTATATAACATCCGGTATTTTCTGAATTGTTAACAATGAAATTCCGTTCAAGGGATGTCAATGATTGCATTCGGTTTCCACCTCCTGCATGATATTTTCCAGCACCCAGCGGAATATTTTCAACCAAGAAAAGTACTATCCCCTTTTATCTCTCTATCCTCCATTTTACTTTCATCCATATGCATGTCCGAGCCACTGAAATGTCTCTAAATCTTTCAAATTCGACCGCAATCCGTGGCAAGGTTTTTCAGGCACCCCGAAATCTATTTTGTTAAAATACATACCGCTCATGTCTCCCCTAAACTTTACTCCTATCACTTGTTCGAGATGATCGCTGTTGATTCCTATATTTGCCCTGTGAAATTATAAGGCTGTCTACCTTATCTGTGCCTCTCAGAGTCCTGTTGACCTCTATTGTCTTCTCTCATCCTTTAACACTCCAAATATAAAAGTCCTAGTTCTGCAACACTTACTTCATAAGACTTATTTTGCAATCCAGGCAACATCCTGGTAAATCTCTTATGCATCCACTGTATATCTTTTACATTTTTCCAATGGTGACATGACAAAATGGAACCCACTACTCGAAGTGCGGTCTCACCAAAGATTCAGAGTTCTCGACTCTTGAACACAATCCCTCTATTACTGAAGCCCAACATCGCAATCTTTCATATCAACCTACAAGGCGGACTGAAGAGATTTATGGATTTGATCTCCATAGTCCTCCTATTAAAGAATTATGACGTTTTATCTCCAATTGTCATGCAATAATATAAAAATGAAATTGATCAAAATTTGCACACCTTAAAGTGTCGCGGTGGACATTGGATGGCGCCCAAAATTATCAGAAAACGAGAAGAAAACAAGAGTCCCTTCATAGTCGCTGAGGGTTGGCAGATTCGCCTCCAGTTGTCTCACAGCCTCTGCTTCACCAATGACCCCAGTTCATAGCATTGGAAATCGTAGCTCCAGATCCAAACATCCTATGGGATCAGGAAAATCTTGGACATATGGGGCCCTTCTGTAACCCTTTTTGCCTCTCGCACCCTCCCGAATCTTTCCTTCTGTGAGCTAATTTCCATCTGCTGCCAAACTGCCGTGAGTTCTACGACAGCAAGTCCCAGAGTAGCCTTTGACGGTCCTTCAGCAACTTTTCCCCTGGCTGATCCGCTACTGTAATCGTCTCGCAGATTTTCCCATCACGACGGGGGAAGTTCTTCTCTTTCTGGTGCTCTCTCTTTCCCAGGGATCTGCAACTCCCCGTGGTCCGCTGCCATACCCTGTCGCCACCATCTTTGGCACAGAGCTCCCAGTTTTATATGATGTTAAAAACACTCTTGACGTCTCTAACACGTGAGTCTCGAGCCTATTCACAGCCGTGGGATCACGAAGGAGATGGGCTGTTTCTCAGCTGCCCGCTGACCCGGTTTAACACCAGCAGCAGAGGTTCCTTTACAAAGCGATGGGCCCTGAAATGGGCCCTTTTATACCATTCAATCTTCTTATCCGAAAAGCACCCTTTCACCATCACCCTCTGCTTTGTTAAACGAAGCCTTAAAATATCTATCCATGGAATACAACCGGCCAACAGAGGGTAAACCTATTTAATGCAGCGTGGACATTCTAGTATACATCGTGTAGAGATCTGAATTCTTTAACTTTGTCGGTCTCATCTTCAAATGGTTTATGAGACTTGACCACTCACTTCAATGGATAGTATTGACTATCACTAGTCGAGTGAACTGCACGTGTATCTTCTTCGCAGAATATTCCTTTGTAAATTATTAACCACGGATTACAGACTCTTGAAATTCCCATAATGTTCCCTGCAACCTTTCATGTTTGTAAGCATCGCGTTTTTCACCCTAAAAGTCATATAGCACCTCATCTTCACTTTGTTTATATCTATATATATATATATACATATATATCAGAGAGGGGAACTGCCATTCCCTCTCTACTTTCCCACAGAGCACATGTGATCATGCCTTGATTTGTCTCCCTTCATACGCTTCATGAATGTCTGGATCTTCTCAGATGTAATACGGATCATTATGAAGGAACTGCCATTTATTTCCCTAATTCCCCCAGTATTCAGCTCTTTATTCAGAGTATAACGAAGCACAAGTGCTCTCTGAGGTCATTGTCTATCTCCTATTGCTCCTTCGAGACTTGACTGAGGTTACATTTTTGTCCCTGTTTGCCCTCTTTGGTTCATAAAACATGGATCATTACAGTACAGTACAGGACCATCGGCCGGCGTTGTTGTATCGACTCATATATTTCTTCCTAAAATAAGTATGAAACCCTCCCTACCACATATCCCTCTGTTTTCCTTTCATCCATGTGTCTGTATAGAAGTCTCATACGTTCCCCCAAGATTGAAGCCTCACCCACAAACTCTGACAAGGCATTCCAGGCACCAACAGCTCTCTATGTAAAAGACTTATCCCTAATCTTCTCCTAACCTCCCTCCCTTAAATTTGTACATATGTTCTCTGTTGTTTGTTGATCCTACCCTGAAAATCAAGTTCTGGCTGTCCACCCTATCTACGTCTCTCATACACTTAACGGCTTCTATCCAGTCTCCTTTCATTCTTCTCTGCTCCAAAGAGAACCGTCCCAGCTCTGCTGAACTTGCTTCGTAAGATTTGTTTCCCACTCCAGGCAATATCCTGATAAATCTCCTCTGTGCTCTCTTCATGGCTTCTACATCCTTCTTGTAATGAGGGATCCAGAACTGAACCCATTACTCTCTGTGTGATCTTACCAAAGATGTATAGAGTTGTTACATGACCACTGCTCCTGGATCCAATCCCCTTATTAATCAATCCCAGCATCCCATAGGCCTTTTTAATGATCCTATCAACCTGTGCGGCAACCTTGAGGGATGTATGGATTTGCACGCCAATGGCCCTCTGTACATCCACCCTCTTAAATAACCAACCATTCAACCACCCCAACCCCCCCCCCCCCCCACTACTCAGCCTTCTGGTTCGCCCTTCCAAACTTATCCTGTTTGAAATCCATCCATCTCTTTTATGCCCACTCTGCTTACTGTCTATATTCTATTGTAACTTTCGATAAATCTTCAGCTCCGTCCTCAACTCCTCCAACCTTCATGTCCTCCACAAACCTACTGACCCATGCTTCCCGCCTCTTCATCCAGGTTATTTATAAAAGTGACAAAGATCAGGGGGTCCCAGATCAGATCCACTGCGGCACTCCAAACATAACACTTTCCTTTCACTGTTACCCTCATGTAGTGAAAATTCTCTGGATTTAACGTAAAGTTTATCTGCAAGAGCTATCCCACTTTGCTGGCCAGATTTTCGTCTTTAGCTCGTTTGGGATTTCTTACTGTCCATAGACACCGCCATATATTCATTAATATCTGTGTCAACCCCACGAACATCTCTATTCTGCTCCTGAGGCTCGAGAAATCCGGAGACATCACTGTATCCAAGAGAAGATTCTGCTCCTCCAAATACTCTTAAATCCTATCCTCAATAAGTCTGTCCATGGGGGCGTGGCAAGATGGCGTAAGGAACAGATGTACCTTCCAGTCCTCTGCTGAATCTGAGTTATTGTTTTGTTTATAAGTGCCCGTTAAAATTCTTTTAAAAGTTTATAAATAGTAAGAGGTGCTGAATTAATATCTAATGGTACATTTGATTAAAAAAAAGTAAAAGTAAACGCCAACAGATCGTTAAAAAATTACATTTCCCGAAATTATCTGAGCCTACCTGTTTACAAGAAGCCAGGACTCAGCGTGGAATGGATCCAGGAGAAGAAGTGCAGGATTCGGCATTGGAACTTCGTTCTGTACCGGTAGGGCTCTTTAAAGATGACGCCCGGCAGCCTTTGGAACAAAGGGCTGGCCATGCGCGTGTATTTCAACTAACGGCCGCTGTGAGCGCTGTCACTGAGAGTTTGACAGCTGAATCAGCTGGGACGCCACCAGCTGGAGAGTTAAAGAGCCGACCTCCGATTGATATAGCGGTGGCGCTGCGAAATGCACCACCAGTTACGACGGTTTTCCCAGGTTTAGATATAATGAAGGCTTTTGATGAGATATGGCTTAAAGATAACCCTGACTATCAGGCTCCTGATATTGCTGAGGGGGCTGTGGCAGGGGTTTCTACACGGAGCCATACTGCAAGAAAGGCTGCTAAACCAAGGGAAGGGACAGAAGATCCTTTGGTCTCTCAGAAACAGCAGGATCCTACTATGTCTGAATCTACCTTTGCTGATATGCTTATTAAGAATCTTGAATTTAAGTTATATTCTTCAATGAAACATCTAGGTAATTCTATGACCCAGGTCTATTCCAAGCTTAATAAATTGGTGGATATTAACACTCAACAGATGGCTGACTATGGAGTTTTTAAACTTGAAATTAATGAAAGACTTGATATGTGTGATCAAGTTTAGTTGACGTACAAGATCAATTGCAAGATGTAAACAAAACAATTGAAACATTGCAGATTCAGAATAAAAATTTAGAAAAAAAGGTTGATTATTTAAAGAATCATTCTACACGGAACAACGTAAAAATTGTTGGTTTGCCAGAAGACATAGAAGGGCCAGATCCAAGAAAAATTTTTACTGAATGGATTCCACGAGTGTTAGGACAAGACAAGTTCCCCGAAGGTTTAATATTGGAAAGTGCTCATAGAGCTTTGAGAAGGAAACCTTTTTCAAGACAGAATCCAAGACCTGTTCTGGTCCGTTGTTTAAACTACTGTGATAGAGAGACAATTTTACATGTGGCTATTAGAAATGCACAGCTAAATAGATCTCTTTTGATGGTTCAGAACAATCGTGTTTTATTATCCGGATCTGAGTCAAGAAATTATGTTTCAATGACATGAATTTAATTCCGTGAAAGAGCTGTTGTGGTAAAAAGGATATAAGGCAACATTTAGGTATCCTGCGGTATTGAAGATTTTTCAGGATGGATATCAGCCAAAGTTTTTTGATAATCCTAAAGAAGCTATGGACTTTGCTCAATCTTTACCGATTACGCAATTTCAGGAACGACGTAGTCCTCCATGGTCTTCAAAGAGAGTGGAGATACAAGATGGGAATCAGATTTCAAGAAGAAATGGAGGCAATGGTGGTTGAAGTGGCAAAGTTGATTAAAAAAACAAATCTTTTACTTTTTTTGAGAAGATTTCAGATAATGATGATAGTTTAATGCGAAATGGGAGTTGGGAGAGGGAACTGGGTGGGCATTATTTTCCAGAAGTCATCAGCTACGTGTGAGTTATCTCACACCCAGTATTTTGTGGGAGTTACCGCATTGTGCGGTTTAAACAGGAGGAGGTAGTTGAGCTCTTGCCTGTTTTTTTCCTTAATTTTTGGGTTAAAGAGTGAAGGTTGTTTTTATTACTTTTTTTTAATAAGTTTTTTTTCTTTTCTTTTTTTTTGTTTTTGATTGTAGTTTTAAGATGGAATAAGGGGAGGGGTTTTCCTTTTTTTCTCTCTTTTTTGGGGAGGTTTCTTTTTTTCTCTTTTTCTTTATTCATTTTTTTGTTGTTGAGTTGTTGGAAGGAATTTCTAAATTGAATTTTGCTTCTTTTAATGTCCAGGGTTTAAATAACCCTATTAAGCATAAGAAAGTACTTGCTTACTTAAAAAAATTAAAAGTTGATGTGGCTTTTTTGCAGGAAACTCATTTAACAGATAAGGAACATTTGAAACTCAAACGTGAATGGGTTGGACAAGTTTTTTATTCTTCATTTAATTCAAAGGCAAAAGGAGTGGCAATTTTGGTGCACAAGAATTTACCATTTCAGTTACAGAATGAAGAGAAAAATGGTGGAAGATTATTAAAATTGAACTGTACAATTTTTAATGAAGCTTGGACTTTGCTTAATGTTTATGCTCCGAATGTTGAGGATACAGCTTTTGTTGTGGATATGTCTTTATTACTTGGACAATCAAATTCTAATGTGATGATTGGGGGAGATTTAAACGTAGTATTGGAGCCTTTATTGGACAAGTATCCAAGAGTAATTAAGAAATCTAAGATGACAGTTTAAGTAACTAATATGATGTCAGATTTGAATTTAGTTGATATTTGGCGAAGATTTAATCCTACAGAGAAAGATTTTTTCTTTTTATTCTTCGTGCCATAATTCTTTTTTTAGAATTGATTATTTTTTTAATTTCAACACATTTGCAGGATAGGGTTATATCGGTGGATTATAAGGCAAGACTGGTTTCGGACCATTCTTTATTATTATTAGAATATCAGAGTTCACAAGATGCTCAGAGAGCTCCAAGATGGAGATTTAATACTATGTTATTACAAAAACCAGAATTTATTAGTTATTTAAAACAACAAGCTGAAGTTTTTATTAGTAATAATACTAATTCTGTTTCTTGTCATTTTGTTTTATGGGATGAAATGAAAGCTTTTTTACGAGGTAAAATTATCAGTTATGCTTCTAAAGTAAAGAGAGAGAGAGAATTAAAGAGGTTAAAGATTTAGAGAAAAAGATAACTGCTACTGAAAAAGAATTTCAAAAAAGCGCTACTGAAATGCAAAAGAATCGGTTAACTAATTTAAAATTTAAATATAATGAATTACAAACTTATCGGTTTGAATGTTTAATGAACTGAACTAAACATAAGTTTTATGAATGGGGTGAGAAAGCTCATAAAGTTTTGTCATGGCAATTAAAAAAGGAACAATTGTCTAGGATTATACCAGCAATTAGAAAGAAATCGGGTATAACTTTTAGCCAAAAGGAAATTAATGAGGAATTTTTTTAATTTCTATTAAAAAAGTATATACTTCGGAATGTAAAGATGTAACTGAAGATGTTATAGATTCTTTTTTGAAAAATATTAAATTGCCACAATTGAATCAAGAAGACAGACAAGAGTTAGATAAATCCTTTACAGAAAATGAAATAGAAATGGAGATAAGAGATATGCCAAATGGAAAGGCACCTGGTGAAAATGGGTTTTCTATAGAGTTTTATAAAACTTTTTATGCGGATATATCTCCTATTTATAAGGATGCATTACAACAAATTTTTAATACTTTTCAATTACCTGAGTCTTGCTCTAATGCAATAATTACAGTTATACCAAAAAAAAATAAAGATCCTTTACAGGTTTCTTCTTACAGACCAATATCGCTGTTAAATGTAAATTATAAAATTGTAGCTAAAGTTATGGCTAATCGATTAGCTCAATATTTGCCTAAAATAATACATAGTGACCAAACGGGATTTATAAAAAATGGATATGCATCAGATAACATTTTGAGTTTAATAACTTTGATAAACAAATCTAAATCTCAGATGAATTATCCAATAGTGGTTTCACTGGATGCAGAGAAGGCTTTTGATAGAGTGGAATGGAAGTTTTTGTTTAAAGTACTTCAAAAATTTTGTTTTGGTTCTTCATTTATTGGATTGATAAAGGATTTATATAGTAATCCGAAGGCTAGAATTGCTGTCAATGGGCGGATTTCAGAATCTTTTAATTTAACAAGGTCTATTAGACAAGGATGCCCATTGTCGCCTGCTTTATTCGCTATAGTTATTCAACCTTTGGCACAATTAATACGCCAAAACGAAAATGTTAAAGGTATGAGAGTTTTGAATGAGGAATATAAGATTAATTTATTTGCTGATGATGTTTTATTATATTAGGTGGATCCGGGTATTTCTTTACTAGCAATTCAAGAATGTTTAGAAAATTATGGTCAATTATCTTGTTATAAAGTAAATTGGCCCAAAAGTGAAATTCTATCAATTTGTAAAGATGATTATTCAATATATAAAAGTATTACCAATTTGAAGTGGACTACACAAATTAAATATTTAGGAATTAATGTTAATACGGTATTTCAAGATTTATATTCAATTAATTATCTTCCTTTAATAAAAAGGATTAAATTAGATTTGATTAGGTGGAAGGATTTACCTTTGGGTTTATTATGGAGGATTAATACTATAAAAATGAATATCTTTCCTCGAATACAATATTTGTTTCAATCAATTCCTTATTTTTTAAACAAAGGTTTTTTTAAGGATTTATATAAAGCAATTAGAGACTTCTTATGGAAGGGAAAATTTCCGAGGGTAGCGATGAGAAAGTTGATGTGGGATTTCCAATTTGGAGGTTTAAGATTACCGAATTTTCAGCATTATTATGAAGCAGCTCAATTTAAATTTTTTAGTGCATTAATGAATATGGATGTTTCGCCCAGTTGGGCAAAGAAAGAAATGGCAGTTATTTTAGAAAAATTTCCTCATGAGTTTTTGTTTTGATGGAATAAAACTTTATTACGAACTTATGATGTACCAATATTGAAGCATTTATTGAATCTATGAACAAATAAACTTAACAAATTGGGGCTCAAAAATAAATGGTCTGGACGATTGCCATTATATAATAATCAACTTGTTCCTTTTTACAGTCTCCAATATCACCTTGAAACAATGGGAAAGGAAGGGAATAAAAAACTTATCTGATTGTTTTTCTGAGGGATGTTTTTGTTCTTTTGATGAATTACAAAGGAAATTTGGTATTAGTGGAAATTCTGTATTTGTGTATTATCAATTAAGATCTTTTGTAAAACAGATATGTTGTCGTCATATGATCTTCTGCCTGATTCCAATTTTGAGGAATATGTACTTTCAATAAAAAAGGGATATATATCTGATTTGTATTGTATTTTACAAGAAACTGAAAGTAAAAAAGATTGGGATAAAGATAAGTTGAAATGGGAAAAAGATTTAGGTTTTACAATAGCTGAAGAAGCCTGGATGGAAATTTGCCAGAATAGTAGTCAGAAATTGATTAATGCTAGATTAGCGATGATTAATTAGAATTTTATACATCAGTTATATTTCACACCGGAGAAACTAAAAAAGTTTGGCCTTAGTAAGTCGGATTGCTGTTTTCGTTGTGACCAGACGGCTAATACTTTTTTGCACACTGTCTGGCTTTGTGATCGATTGCAACAGTTTTGGAAAGGTATTCAATCTATACTTAATAGTTTATATAATATCTGTCTTGTATTAGATCCTGATATATTTTTATTATGGAATATGCAATCACTAATTGATTTAGGTTTAAAGGATTATCAGATTTCCTCTATCTATTTAGGTTTAGCTGTGGCCAAGAAATGTATAGCACTTACTTGGAAAGACAGAAATATATTAACTTTAGATAGGTGGCATTTGGAGATGAAATCCTGTTTGACCATGGAAAGGATATCTTTTTCAATTCAGGATAGGATGTCTTTTTATAGGTTAAAGTGTACTCCGTTTGTTAAATATGTGCATTTAAGTTTGCTTTAAATATGTTTTTAAGTGTGATATTTTAATATTGATAACTTTGTTTGTTAGTATCTTTACTTGTTATGTTTTATCTTTTTTTAAGTGGGCTTTTTTTCTTATATATAATATTGTTCATTTATTAACTCTTCACTCTTTATTTTGGGGGGGTTAAACTAATTTTAAGTTAGGCTATTAATGTTGTGTAATAATTATTGGGGGGGGTAGTTTATTTAGTTTACCGATGTGGCATTGTAATATTGTTATCTTACTTTTATTCTTTTTAAATGTAATCTTCTATTTTATTCATGTTATAAAATCTTAAATAAAGTTTTTTTCAAAAAAAGTCTGTCCATTAGTTTGCCCACACTGTCCTAAGGCTCGCTGGCCCTCAGTTCTCATGATTTAACGTTTAAAATGGGAACTACGTTGCCTTACCCTCTTCTTGGTACCACTCATCTTGCCGCACCAGCTGTTAATCTAATGGGCATCAACTCTCCCCACCCAACTCCACCCCGAAATCATTTCCCACATTTCGCTCTGTGACTTGGTGCATGTCCCTTCAGGTCTTGCACGGCTGTGATTTAGAGCAGCTCAAGGCATCCAGCAATTCCTCTTTCTTACCCTCGACATTCAACACATTAGCCTTCATGTAACCTCACACTTCCAAGATTCCTCCCCCAATGAAGCATGGTGTTTATTTTAGGATTTTCCTACATTATCCTCCTTCGGGTAAATTTTACATCCTTTCTGCCTAATAGCTCATATATTTGCCATTTTTTTAACTTTATTTATTCGTTCAAAAAAAACAAATAGTATATGACATATGCAGCAATTAAACATAAACAAGAACGGTTTTTTTATATATATAAAGAAAAGAAAAGTAACCCCCGCCCCCGTCCACTTGAGCCAACTCTCCTAAGGAGAGCCATAAAGAAAGAAAAAAGAAATAATATTAAAGGAAAAGTTAAATATACATATTAAAATCTGATCAATTTAAATTGAAATGTAAATATTCTGAGTATAAAAACAACATATTAATTTAAAAAATTATAATTATCACGCGAAACATACGTAATTTTTTCCATTATTATACAATATCTCATCTCATTATGCCATCTATTAATATCAATCATATTTGTGACTTTCCATGTACTAGCAATACATTTTTTCGCTACGGATAAAGCTAAATATTCAACAGCAAGCTGAAAGTTAGCAAATCCCAAACCTTTCAGAGGTTGCAAACTACCCAATAAAAATACTGTTGGATCTAAAACTATTTTAATCTTATACAGGTATTCTAAAACAGATTGAATTTTCTTCCAAAAAGATTGTATACATGACCAAACAGCATGAAAAAAAGACCCAACCGTATCACCACATCTAAAACACAAATCTGATTCATTAAAACCATATTTGTTTTACTTTTTCAGGTGTCAAATATAACTGATATAAGAAATAGTAATTAATCATTGCATAACGTGAATTTACCAATCTAGTTACACTATCATAACAGATATCTAACCAATCATTTTCAGAAAAAAATAAAACCAATATCCGCTTCCCATTTAATTTTAGATCTATCCCAACCCTTTTTATCCATACCATCCCATAATATTTGATAAATAAATGAAATATAACCCTTCTCTGGTACCTTCATAATAAAAGTCTCAAATTTGGTCATTTTAGGTAAAATCATATCTCTACCAAACATACATTTTACCAAAGATCGAATTTGATAATAAAGAATTGTTATCAATACCAAAATCTTCCCTCATCTGATTAAAAGATAAAAACTTACCCTCTTTAAAACAATCTCCCAAATTTTTTACACCTTCAAATCTCCAATGCAATAAATTTTGATTGTGTATTGAAAAAGAAATAAGTTGATTATTATACAACGGCGTCAATGCCGATAATTTAACCCTAGAGCCTGTCATTTTATTTTTCTTCATCCATAACTTCATTAAATGTTTTAGTATAGGTACATTATATTGTTGTCAAAAAATTATATTCCATCTAAACAAAGATTGGTGTATTTGAAATTCAAAAATACTTGCCATTTCAATTTTAGCCCAACTAGGAGGCCGTACCAAATCAAAAAATGAACTAATAAATTTAATTTGGGCTGCTTCATAATAATTTCGAAAATGTGGTAAACGTAGTCCCCCTAACTCATATTTCCAAGTTAATTTATTCAAAGCTACTCTCCAAAATTTACCCCTCCATAAAAACTCCCTAATCATTTTATTCCAATCTCGAAAAAATATTTATCAGGTAAATATGGAAAAGATTGAAACAAATATTGTTACGCAGAAAGATATTCATCTTAATTGTATTTATCCTACCCATTAAATTAATAGGTAAATCTTTCCATTTAATCAAATCAGTTTTAATTTTTTTCATTAATGGAGCATAATTTAGTTTAATAAAGATTGATAATTAACATTCAAAATTATACCCAGATATTTCATTTGATCAGTCCACTTCAAATTAATAATATTCTTATAAATTGAATAATCTCTTTCACTTGCCGGTAATATTTCACTTTTTTTCCCAATTAACTTTATATCCAGAAAGACATCCATATTGTATTAAACATTCCTTCAAATGCAAAAGTGACTGAGCTGGATTTATTAAATACACCAATACATCATCAGCAAATAAAGTAATTTTATACTCTTCATCTAAGACTTTCATGCCTTGTATCTGTGTATTTTGTCTTATCAGCTGTACTAACGGTTCAATCACTAACGCAAACAAAGCTGGTGATAAAGGAAAACCTTGACAAGTTGATCGAGTTAACTTAAAAGATTCTGAAATCAATCCATTCCTCAATACTCTAGCTACCAGTTTACTATATAGAGCCCTAATCCAACCAATAAATAAAGGACCAAACTTAAATTTCTCCAAAATTTTAAACAAAAAATTACATTCAACTCTATCAAATGCTTTTTCTGCATCTAAGGATATCACCAACGGGTGATCTGAGAATTATCGAAATCTATTAATCAAACTAATCACGCGCAAAATGTTATCTGAAGCATATCTATTCTTTATAAAACCTGATTGATCAATATGAATCAACTTGGGTAAACATTTAGGCAATCTATTCGCTAATATTTTAGCTATTATTTTATAATCTACATTTAGCAAAGAAATTGGTCTATATGAAGATACTTTCAAAGGATTTCTATCTTTTTTAGGAATTACTGTAATTAAAGCAATAGAACAAGACTCAGGTAATTCATAATGTTCTCCAACTTGACGTAATACGTCCCCAAACACTGTAGATAAATCATCATTAAAAATGTTATAAAATTCAACCGAAAATCCATCATCACCAGGCAATTTACCGTTGGGCATTTCCAGCATAGCCATTTTAATTTCTGAATCAGTAAATGGTTATTCTAACTCCTGTATATCCGCCTCCTCTATTATCAGTAAATTCAACTATCATTTTAAAAAAATAAATCGAACCAGTGTCTTGTTTTCATTCAGATGTATATAACATTTTATAAAATGAATAAAATTCATCTCACGAGGTTTATAAGTAATAAGAGAATTCTGTCTAACAGCATTAATAGTCCTTGAAATCTGTTCTTTCTTTAATTGCCACGCCAATACCTTATGTGCTTTTCTACACATTCGTAATACCGTTGTTTAGTCCTATTAATTACACATTCAAATTGATAAGATTACAAAGTGTTATATTCCAATTTCAGCCTAGATAATTCTATTTTCTGATCTTCTGTAGCATCCTTCTGAAATTCCATTTCTAACTCATCAATCTGTTTCTCTAATTCAAGACTCTGATTTAATCGATTATTTTTTTATTTTAGAAGTATAACTAATTATTTGTCCTCTCAAATAGGCTTTCATAGCATCCCATAATACAAACTTACTTTGAACAGAATTAGAATTTTCTTTCAAAAAATTTTAATTTGTTTTTTCAAAACAACAATAAATTCCATATTTTTAACAACATTGTATTAAAGCTCCAACGATAAGACACTTGAATTTTCTCAGAAGTTGCATATGTAAAATCGAACAAAGAGTGATCAGAAATCACCCTACTTTTATATTCCGCTTGTTGTATTTTCCCTTGTAAATCTGCTGATACTAAAAAGAAGTCAATTCTTGAAAACGATTCATGTCTAGATGAATAAAAGGAGAAATCTTTTTATGTCGGATTAAGACATCTCCAAATATCTACTAAATTAAGATCTTTCATCAATGCTTGGACCTGAATTGCCATCGTGGTTTTCTTAACTTTCTTCAGAGATTTATCTAATAAAGGTTCCAACATACAATTAAAAACACCACCAACTAAAATATTATCATAAGCCTGACCCAAACATAAAAATGCATCTGAAATAAATATTTCATCATCTGATTTGGGGGATAAATATTAAGTAAAGTCCAAAATTCACTAAAAACCTTACAATTCAGTTTAAGAAAAAATAAATTTTATGCATCAAAATTGCTACACCTTGAGCTCGAGTATTAAATGAAGAATATACATGCCCAACCCAGTCCCTCTTCAATTTCATGCTTTCCTTCACATTCAAATGTGTTTCTTGTAAAAAAGCAATATCAATTTCCATTTTCTTAATATACACCAAGACTCGCTTATGTTTAACCAGACTCTTTAATCCAAGAAAAGTGCAGAGAACAAAACTAAGGACTCTACATCACCTTTGTTGACCTCACCAAAGCCTTTGACACCGTGAGCAGGAAAGGGCTTTGGCAAATACTAGAGCACCTCGGATGCGCCCCCCCCCCCCAAGTTCCTCAACATGTATCCCAACTGCAGAAACCAACAAGGTCGGGTCAGATACAGCAATGAGCTCTCCGAACCCTTCTCCATTGACAACGGCGTGAAGCAAGACTGCGTCCTCACACCAACCCTCTTTACTATCTTCTTCAGCATGATGCTGAAATAAACCATGGAAGGCCTCAACAATGAAGACAGGGTTTACATCCGGTACTGCACGGATGGCAGTCTCTTCAATCTGAGGCGCCTGCAAGCTCACACCAAGACACAAGAGCAACTTGTCCATGAACTACTTTAATAAAAGTAGCAAACCACAACTTTGACATATCTACTATTGTTACTAAATACCAATAATATCTTTATATAAAAATTCAAATCAAAGTATATAGGCCCTCCAATAAAAAATCACAAATTCAACACTAACTAAAATGTAAATTTAAAAAAAAAGAAAACTACCAAAAGGTAGTAATCCCCTAAAAGAAAATTGGGTGTGGGTCAACCACCAGTGGCAGATGACTAGTAAAGAACATTTGCCATTGTTAACTTTCCTTTCGTCGCCTACATAGGGTGGGTCGAAAGGGTCTGAAGTCTGTTCAAGATCCCCTGCAACCCCCCTAATTTTTCCTTCTCGTTTGCTGCCAACTACATTATTTGAAGAATCTACCTCCGCTTCCTTTCTTCCTCTTAACAACCGGCCCTTCTTCATTTCTAATCCAAGGTTGGCGGTGCAGATCCATCGCTGGAATTCAAATCACCTCTCTGAAACGGGATTCTGGACATTCTAATGGAAAGACCACAATCAGCAGCAGAAGGTCGAGCGCTGGCGCACACATGGATTCCGAGAAAGGGCAGAAGTAAATTAACAAGATATTTTCTGGATGGGAGAACGTTTCATTTTGGGAAGGTTGGCGTAATTGCAGGTTTTTATATTTCGAAATACGAAGAAACAGGTGCGACCTAATCGAGGTTTCCAAGATTTGCAAAGGTAGAATTCAAGCAATCTTTTCCCAGCGTGGCAATACCCAATATTGCACAACATTTTAAATCGAGTGGAGGAACTGTAAGAGAGATGTCATATCTTTAAAAAAAAACATGTGGTGGGTCCTGTGGTGATGGTGGAGGGTGATACAATCGGGAACTTCTAAAACTCTCCCGAAGAAACACATCGATGTAAGAAACTGGAGGATTGGGGTTTTTGAGGGAAGGGAAAGTTAGATTGATGTGCAATAAATGTATATACGTTGATACAACGTCTTGATAAGAAGAGACCGAACAGTGTTGTTTCAAGTTACATACTTTCTCTTTGGCTTGGCTTCGTGGATGAAGATTTATGGAGGGGTATGTCCATGTCTGCTGCAGGCTCGTTGGTGACTGACAAGTCCGATGCGGGACAGGCAGGCATGGTTTCAGCGGTTGCAAGGGAAAATTGGTTGGTTGGGGTTGGGTGTTGGGTTTTTCCTCCTTTGTCTTTTGTCAGTGAGGTGGGCTCTGTGGTCTTCTTCAACGGAGGTTTCTGCCTGCCGAACTGTGAGGTGATATCAGCTCACTGGCGGTGGTCAGTGTGGCAGGCACCAAGAGATTTCTTTAAGCAGTCCTTGTACCTCTTCTTTGGTGCACCTCTGTCTCGGTGGTCAGTGGAGAGCTCGCCATAGAACACGATCTTGGGAAGGCGATGGTGTTCCATTCTGGAGACGTGACCCACCCAGCGCAGTTGGGTCTTCAGTAGAATGGATTGGATGCTTGCGGACTCTGCCAGCTCGATTACTTCGATGTGGTGATGAAGTCATTCCAATGAATGTTGAGGATGGAGCAGGAACAACGCTGATGGAAGTGTTCTAGGAGACATAGGTGATGCCGGTAGAGGACCCATGATTCGGAGCTGAACGGAAGCGTGGGTATGACAACGGCTCTGTACATGCTGATCTTTGTGTGTTTCTTCAGGTGGTTGTTTTTCCAGACTCTTTTGTGTAGTCTTCCAAAGGCGGTATTTGCTTTTGCGAGTCTGTTGTCTATCTCTTTGTCGATCCTTGCATCAGATGAAATGGTGCAGCCGAGGTTGGTAAACTGGTTGACCGTTTTGAGTTTAGTGTGCCCGATCGAGATCTGGGGGGGGGGGGGGCTGGTGGTCATGGTGGGAAGCTGGCTGACTTCCAGGCCAAACATTGTGGCAGTTTATGCAAAACAGGATGTCATGCGCTGGAGAGCTGGCTCTGAATGGGCAACTAAAGTGGCATCGTCTGCAAAGAATAGTTCATGGACAAGTTGCTCTTGTGTCTTGGTGTGAGCTTGCAGGCACCTCAGATTGAAGAGACTGCCATCCGTGCGCTACCAGATGTAAACCCTGTCTTCATTGTTGAGGTCTTCCATGGCTTGTTTCAGCATCATGCTGAAGAAGATAGTAAAGAGGGTTGGTGTGAGGATGCAGCCTTGCTTCATGCCGTGGTCAATGGAGAAGTGTTCGGAGAGCTCATTGCTGTATCTGACCCAACCTTGTTGGTTTTCTGCAGTTGGATAACCATGTTGAGGAACTTTGGGTGGGGGGGTCATCCGAGGTGCTCTAGTATTTGCCAAAGCCCTTTTCTGCTCAAGGTGTCAAAGGCTTTGGTGAGGTCAACAAAGGTGATGTAGAGTCGTTTGTTTTGTTCCCTGCACTTTTCTTGGAGCTGTCTGAGGGCAAAGACCATATCAGTAGTTCCTCTGTTTGCGCGAAAGCCGCACTGTGATTCTGGGAGGACATTTTCGGCGACACTAGGTATTAGTCTATTAAGAAGAATCCTAGCGAAGATTTTGCCTGCAATGGAGAGCAGCGTGATTCCCCTGTAGTTTGAGCAGTCTGATTTCTCGCCTTTGTTTTTGTACAGGGTGATGATGATGGCATCACGAAGGTCCTGAGGCAGCTTTCCTTGGCCCAAGCAGAGCATGAAAAACTCATGTAGTTTGGTATGCAGAGTTTTGCCGCCAGCCTTCCAGACCTCTGCTTTGCCACTTTTCAGTTATAAGGATCGAACTTTACATATAGTTTTGTTCTTCATCTCACAGGCTTTAGATGGTGTTTCCGCCAATTGATGCCCAGTTACCCCTAATTCATATAACTCCGTTGAGTGTGAAGATTGGGAGTAAGCTTGGGTACCAGAGGGAATCCCATGCAGGTCACGGGAGATATTCCATTTAGACATTTCCTGGATTCTAAACAGACGCTGGTGCTGAAATAACGTCACGCTCTCGCTACGCTAACGGCACAGCCAAAATTATTCAAATAAAGTATTACTGAATCGGCACAACCGTGGGACACGGACGAGAGCTTCAATGTTTTCCACAAACATCCGCCCAAATAACACCATCAAAATACTTCCAACGTCCCTGAAGAATTTGTATTCGAGTGGCCTGTCCTACGATATAATAATACTTCTTATTCAGTGTTTATTCAGTTGCCTGTAGCTAATTTGTAAGCGGAGAGTACTGGTTGACTAAATATGACTCGTTCTGCAGTATAAAATCTCGGTGCACCAGTGAACATAGGCAACTGTTCTGTTTCATACAACTGTTCGCTGCCCAGGGCCTAAAAATTGGATATCATGCAATTTACCAGTTAATCAGTATTGACTATCCTGTACTGCTGGCGGTTGGTATTCGGGATAAGCCAGAAGATAATTTTAGTAAGCATGCCACAATGTAGATCAGTTGTCTATTAATATGCATTTGCTGAATCTCGTTTCACAGGATGTTATTTGAAAGAAAATTTGCTGGCAGATTTAATTCTCAAATATAATTGATATCAAGGCTAACTGTTACTTCACTGTCAGAAGTTAAATTTTTAAATCTTTGTTCAATTTATTATGAACTTAAGCATGAACTCCGAATTTTCCTTGTATTCATGCCGCCAAACAAAGGAATTTGTGCTGTAATGCGACAAAAGGCAGGTCCACTTGGTCCCCAATTACATTTTCACCCTATGCGTCCCTGCCCTGTGGTATGCCACTCTCCAGCTGAGGCCGGGACACAGCCGACCTCCATCTGAGCCCTGATACTGTTCTATTGTTTCTGACTGTCCGAAGTTCAGCTCCATTCTTCTAAAAGGGAGCATTATACCATTTGTGCCTGATGACGTTAGTCTCCTGGATCATGGGACGTTAAATTCCTTGACCACGTTTACCATCTCACCAGGTAATTGGTTAATGTCGAATTTCGTCCCTTGGACCTGGTCTTCAGTTATTTTCAGATGTCATTTTAATTCCATAATTCACATCATGTTTGCTGTGATCGCGATTTGATCACCAACGCCTGATGGAGCATCTAGTCCGGCAACATTGAACAACGCCTTTCGGGCCATTTTACACTTTGCCAATATTCCTTGAACCCATTCCTTCACATATTCCTGTGCGGTTGAATTTGGAAGGGCACAGTCACTTCCTCTGGCTATTCGTTCACCAGAGTAACCAATCTCTGTGTGAAGGAGGAGTCCATTATCCGATTATTTTAAGTCTACGTTTTGCAGTTTTCTATTCACGTAATCTGAGTGAAAAACAGTTAGCTTTTAAATTATCTTTCCAATCTTGGATTCATAAAATTCTGTAAACAGTGATTTGGTATCATATGCTCCATTCTCTCCTTGGAATTCAATCTTTCGGGCAGGATTTCCATCTTCCTTGTATTTTTCCTATGTTTGGGTTACATTAAGTGTGCTTTTCCTCCAATTGCTCTCATCCACTCATGGTTCACTTTCATCATGACCTCTTTACACTTCAACCCAACTTCTGGACTGATGTAAACCAGCGAGTAAAAAATGCATCTTCATCGCCCTGACCACCCTTGTCTTCAGGTTCAGAGGAATATGCACCTATTCACTCAAATCCCTTAATCGCACAACGCTTCCCGCTACGCTACCATTCGGTGTTCATTCTCTCACCAATTTGACTGCATCTGCAAGCTTACACAAGAAGTCGTTAGGGCAACAGAAATCAGAGGACCTGAACTGCTGATCCCAGAATATTCCGTGAACAAATTAATACTGAACGGACTCATCTGATTTCGAAATATCCAAGGACAGGAATACTCATAAAACGTTTTTCAGGCCAGGACCTAGATGTAAAAAAGTGCGTGACCTTACACATTGTGAATGCGTGGGTGGTGCGGGGGGCGGAGGGCGAGACCTCTCTCTGAGAATGGACCAGAAAATTTAAGTGCTGTGAGAGTGGAGAGGGACTACCACGGGCAGAGGACGGAGCAGGAACGGAGATGGAACAGTGCGTCGAGGCGACGGTGAGTGAAATATGGAAATTAATATAGATGGACGCACAGTTGCATTAGAGACGTCTCAGGAGGGAAACGATTTTTCTTTCTGGCGTGAAAGTTCGGCCTCAGCCGAGAAGGGACGAGGGCGATGACCGGCATCTGTGGAGGATTTAAAATGATTAACCTGTCAGGGTTAAATCTTAGACTGGAACACAGAGATCAGGGAATGTGTTCATAAATTCAACTTGCCAAAGGACCCGAATACATATTTGCTTCCGCCACGCATGCACGTAAGTTATACGTACTATAATGGGATAACATACATGAGACCAATATGTAATGGGCAAAAAAAAACGATACGAATAAAATTATTCGTAAATAAATGTTCACAATTGTATTTATTGGAAGAATAAAGGTGATGTTTAAAGAATCGAATTCCACGTGACTGCCAGCAGGGGCATTTTCATATTTTGTTGTTGAAGTGGAGTGCTCTGACAAATTTTATGAAAATAATTTGATTGTATCATAGCGTTTACGTGTGAATGTCTGCATCCGTATCACCCTGAAAGTCGTTTGACATCCGGTGCATTGGGAATTCGTCCTGAAGACAGATCCATCAATTTGCTCCCACTTCGAACTAACACACTTTATTTTAACATTTCCTTCAGTGAATTTAACTACGATTGTAATGCTATTCCGCGGAAATTGTGGTCTCTCCAAATACATCATTCGCTATCTGGTGGTGATGGCTGCAGCAGATCTTATGGCTTTATCGCGGCTGCTATAATGCCGCAGGTCAATGTTATCTATTTGTTCGCGGATTTCTTATTGAGAAAGCCATTTTGCGCCCTGGTACTCCTCATTCACTTTCGATCACTGCGTCGCCATCTGCTGTCAGAAGCTAAGGAAACGATACTGCACTGGAAAGACAGAGAAATTGGTGCTGCCGACAGTGGGTGCACTCAGCGGCGCTCTGTTTGCTCCATCTGACGTCGCAGTGCATCCACAGCGCTGCGTTGGCAGAGATGAATATATGACATCTCCAGGTTGGACAATGTACGATTTAATTGACAATATTTTCACCCCGTTATTACCAATTGGTTTCACTGTGATTTTTAATGCAGTAACAGTCAGTCACATTATAGCGGCCAATCGAGTCCGACGGAAAATAAGATGCAGTATTCAGAATGGGAACGATCCAGAGGTGGACAAACTGAGAAAGTCGATAATTTTGCTGTTTCCTCTGTCTGCCAATTTCATTTTACAGTGGATGCCCCAAATTGTTTATGACATTAAATGGCGAAAGGAAAACTATGCTTACGCAGACAGATAGTTCAGCACCCCAACTGTATATCCTGCAACAATTCGGGTTAATGTTAAAATTGCACTGTACCTGCACCAACACATTTATTTATGGACTAACACAGAGAAAATTCAGGGAGGAGCTGAAAGGTTTTGTGAAATATTTGTTTGGAGTAAACGGGTAGCTCCTCTTTTAAATTGTAAGCGGATTATTCTGTTCGATTAATTAAATTCGAAACATGAAACGATTCACCCTTCACCCATGCTTCATCCACTATGATAATTCACAATGAAGTAACTCTTAGCCTTGTGATATCAAAGGATCATTCGCCCACTAAACACCAACTTAAGGACTGGTCTCAGAATCATTGAACTTGAACAATAGATCATTAAATCACAGAAAACCATCCATTCGACCTTTCTAATCTGTGCGGAAATATTATTCCGTTAGTCCCACCCATTCCATGATCCCTCAGACCTTTCCCATCAATGTATCTATCCAATTTATTCTTAAAACATAACAGTGAACCCGCATTTACCACGTCAGATGGCAGCTCGTTCCACACTCCCACCACTCTCTGAGTACAAACGTTCCCCCAGGGTTCTGCCTGTGGAAAGAGTCTACTTGCATCTACTCTGTCTATTGTAATGGATAAATATTGGGGGGAATTGGGTAAATTTAGAGTAGGTTACGTACATATACACATTTTAAAACAGACCTTATTTGAAACACTGAAGAATTCCTATTCAGTAACATTGCAGGATCTATGGAGAATTTCACAAGTTTGTGCTAATTGAAATGACGACATGAAATGAATAGCTTTTGTTTGGATTGGAGAGACAGGCTGGCTGTTTGCAAGTACCTACAGGGTGCTCTCCGAAAGGTCAACCCTGGGTTTTATTTATCTAAGACAACATTGTGACCAAGAGAGGAGAACTTCTGTTGTTTGCTGAAGAAGGTGGGGGTTTTCCAAGTGAGAGAGTCACATGTGCTTTCTGGCAGATTCAGCTGGAGAGACAGAGAGAGAGAGAGGGGGGAGAGGGGGGAGAGAGAGAGGGGGGAGAGAGAGGGAGAGAGAGAGAGAGACAGACAGACAGAGACAGAGAAAGAGAAGAGAGAGAGAGAGAGTGAGAGAGAGGGGGGGTAACATGTGCTCTCTCAGCTACTGTGTGTGACACTGAAAGCGGCTGAACAGAGCAAGCCAGGAAGCTTGTTGGACCTGCATAAAAGCTCCAGAACGGCAGATGGCTGGAAGTGCTATCTGTCTGATGTTTCTCTTGGAATAAGGGAATAGAAAGGTATGCTGCAGTAGCCTGAAAGAAAGAGGTTACCATCTGGAGAACCCTGAAAGGCCAGGTTCCATCCACGAGACATTGAGGTGACTAATGGTGGTACCTCAGTTGTAGAAATCCTGGAACAACAAATATCTCTCTCTGCAAACCCTACAAGAGTTTTCCTGAGCGGTATACATTTACCTTTTGAGCACCAAAGACTGGTGAACTTTGTACATGTTAAATCCTGTGCACAGTATTAGAATTGCCTGCATCCAGAGAACATAGAAAAATAAGTGAGATTGAACTGTGAACTTTTCTTAAATTTACACACACATTACATACACGTGTGCTTGGAATTATAAGGGGGTTAATATGAGTTAATTAAGTATAGAGATAAGTTAAAGTTTGATTATATTTTCATGTTCAAATATAATTAATAACAACTTTTGTTTAAGTAAATACTTGCCTTGGTGAATGTCTATTGCTGCTGTGTTTTGGGGGTTTTTTTGGGCTCGTAACACTATACCCTCACAATTTTGTAAACCTCTATCAAATCTCTGCTCATACACCTATGCTC
The DNA here is from genome assembly GCF_036971445.1 of Narcine bancroftii. Taxonomy (NCBI): domain Eukaryota; kingdom Metazoa; phylum Chordata; class Chondrichthyes; order Torpediniformes; family Narcinidae; genus Narcine; species Narcine bancroftii. Next base: position 206,739,207 of record NC_091470.1, read on the forward strand.
CAAGGAATAAAGTCATAATCTTTTTAATCTTTCCTTGTAACTGAACACCTGATGATCCTGCAACACCCTGGTAAATCTTAACGATATCCCTCCTGTTGTTTAGTGACAAGAACTTCCCCCAAATATGACTTCACAAATGTTTTATAAAGCCTCACATTAACATCCCATCACCTATTCTTAATGTTTTGATTAATGTAGGCCAATATGTCAAATGCTTTCTTAACAATACTGTCTACCTCTGACGCCACTTTCAGGGAACTCTATATCCTTATTCCCCAGTGCCCAACTGTTTACTGTGTATGCCATTTCTTAGATTGTTCTTCCAAAATCCACTCTGATTACCTAGGGGACTAATCTTGTCCCTTACCAACCCTTTAGTATATTTGTATACGTCCTTTGGGAGCAAAATCATGTCTCAATCTTGTATTTTCTTACATTTTCTCTTCTCTTCAAGTACCTCATTTGGTCCCTATACCTACTATACACCTCTCCCTTCTTCCTAAACTGGTCACCAATATCCCTTCAAAAAAAGCTTACATATGCCTGTTAGCTTTGTCTTTAATCCGTACAGTACATACTGTGACAGAGTATGTAAAAAGGTTTTTGGGAGATAAATTGGGAAAGGTTTGTTAGATTACGTCACGTATAAACACTTTAAAATAAATTTTATTTGAAATACTGGAGCTCTGATAATTATAGATATATCGACCCCACAGCCTTTGCAAGAGCTTTAGAGAAGGCCCAAGAGACTTCACTAATGGATTGTTATTTACAAAATGGCCACAGATGAATGAGCTTGATGGAGACGCAAATTGTCTGGAGCAATTCTAAGACAGTCATGTGGTTTTGCATGTAGAGAGAGTCAAACAGGCTTTCACTCTGTGTGCAAACGAGAGTGAGCGAGTGAGTGTGTGTGTGTGAGAGAGAGAGAGACAGACAGACAGACAGACAGAGAGAAAGAGAAATAAAGAAAGAGAGAGAGAGAGAGAGAGAGAGAGTGATAGAGAGAGAGAGAGAGAGGGGGGTGGTGGTGGGGAGAGACATACAGATACCACTTCTACAGTGTTACAACCAGCAACAGCAGCTGGGACTGGAACAGGACAAGCTGGCAAGCTTATGGAAAACCCCATTTGGAAGACAGTTTTTAAATGCTTAGTTCAGTCTGGTAAAAGCACGAGGAGAGGACTGGCTGCCTCATGTTTCACTTGAAATAAGAGAAACACAAAGGAAATCTGTGGTGACCTGAAAGAAATAGGTTATCATCTGGAGAACCCTGAAGGGGAAAATTTCATCAGCAAGACACAGAACTGGCTGATGGAAGTAAATCAGTTTTAGATGTCCTGGAACAACAAATCTCTCTCCGAAAATCGACAAGAACCTTCCTGAGCAGTAACCATTTACCTTTGAAACACCAATGCCTGGTGAACATTATAAATATTAAATTCTGTGCACAGGATAAGAATTGCCTGCAACCAATGAATATGGACGTACAAGAAGTGAGACTGGACCATGAATCAAAGAACTTTTCTGAACTTACACACACATTAAACACTCGTGCACTTAGAATTAGAAGGGGGTTAAGTAAGGTTAGTTAAGTCAGTTGTGATAAGTTAAAGTGTGATTCTGTTTTCATGTTAAAGAAAATCCTGACATAACAATATTACCTGATCTTATCTGTATGCTAATTTTTTTAAGGTAGGGATATTGCGGGCCTGCACCATAATGCACTTATCATGGCCCAGACCCACCCACATCGTGATTAAAAACAGCTCCGTCTGTTCATGTCAGTGTACAAAGGACGCTGGGATTCCAAATAAGATCCAACTGATCTCAGTTACATAATCTACAAAAGGCCATGGAATCGCCTGGAAGCGTAAGCAGAAATGATGCAGATGGTAGGAGATTTCTCTGATTAAGGAACGATTGAGAGAGGCACAGTTTAGCATTCTCACCACGAGGCGGGTGCCGACTATTCTCCACAAAGGCTGTAATGATGAAATGATACAAATGGAATGTTAAATTTCTATTGACGATGCAGTAAGGACACACATCAGAAATGTTTGATGCTGGGGATGTGGCCTGATGGTGAAGGAAGAAGAAGTGTAATTCCGTCTTCCCCAAGTTGGACTCATAATTACCCGAATTAAAACACTTCATCAATTCTGGAAATTTTGCTTGGAAGTTGTCTGAATGTTAAAAGACTATAATGGCTGCTAATGCAAATAACTCGAAAGCACAGATTCAGAAGAAACTTCCTTTTAAAAGTACAGATGAAATTAGGCCTTTTTCATGGAATAATAGATTTTTAAGAAATTGACAGATTAAAGGAATGAAGTTATTGCAGGATCATTTTGAAGAGGATCATTTTTATCATTTAACAACTTAGAGAAATTATGAATTTAAGGGAATTCTTTATTTGTTTATTATCAAATTAGAACATTAGTGAAAGAAAATTTATGAAAATTCCCAAGTTAACGAAATTTGAGTTTATGATTTCTCATTTTGCAGATAAGGGTTTTATTTCAGAGATGTAGGCGTTGTTACAAAATACTATGATAAAAATCGATTTAGATAAATCCAGGATTAAATGCGAAAATGGTTTAACTTGTGATATTGATCAGGCTGACTGGGAAATGAAGTGTTTTGAGGGTGTGAATAAATTGTTTAATGTAATTAAACAGTATGATTAATTATATTTTTAACAGTTATATTTAACCCCTGAGTAATTGAGAAAATATGGATTTAGTAATTCAGAGTTGTATTTTAGATGTGGATTATGTGTTTGAACTTTTTTACATTCTCTTTGCCTTTGTGATCAAGTTCATTCATTTTGGTACAAGCGAACGAGAGCAAATAGGCTTTCTTCATACGTGCAGTCATGCTGCATCTTTGAACCTTAATAGCATACACCCCACAGATGTATCAGAATGCATCACTATGTTGCAACATTGAATGTATATTTCTGCTGCACTGAATATTCTTGAAGGCAATAAATGCGATGGTTAAGTAGGTACATGTGCATCAACATGTTCCCAATCTAAATAAATGCAATGCACAACAACATTGTTGCTTTTATAGCATATCTGAATCTGTCCTAAGTATACCCAGGCCGGCTTGGACTGTTCAAACACAACTTGCATTGTGGTAAATACATAAAATATAGATGCTTTCAGGTGCAACGGGGGAATTCACGGAGCAGGATATTATACCAACAGGACAAGAGTTAGGTCGACCTCCTGAACGGTTTTCCATTTTCAAGTGGCCACCTGACAGCCACATAGGAGTACAATAGGCTGCTTTACAGTTTTACAGTTGGGTATTGTGGCCACCTGAAAGTGGGAAGGGGACCCATCCGAACGGCGGAGGAAGTATTTTCTTGCACTGATGGTGTCGACCGGTCGTGGAGCTCCAGCAGTTTATAATTCCTTCTTCTTCAGCACATGTAGTTTTATTCCGCGCTGATAAAGAGAGGGAGATGTCCGGAATGAGTAAATATGTTCACATTGTTGGACATTTTATAAATGAAAATCCGGTACGTCCAAATCACTTTCTTTAACAGGAGCTTTTATGTTCCAAATTAAGTCTCCGAAAGAATGTGCGCCTCCTCCAATTTAAAAGATAACTATAACACAGTGGTTTAGAATATGAATCCCCTAATATCATAATCACGTCTACACCCTTCGGTTCTCTTGACGGATTGTGGCAGCATTTTCAAACCTCGAATATAATTCTGCCAACAAAACAGCTATATCACCGGAATAGAATTGCTGGACTTGTTTCCACGCTGAAATAATATACTGTCTTCAACGGAAATAGAGGCAACAGATGCACAATGTCGTTGATTCGTCCTTTAATGATAAAACTACAAAACGCACGGAGATTTTACAACATTTATTTGTAAATTCTCAACAATGATTGTAATAGCAAGTGGAGTTAATGACAAAGGTATCCATTTAATGTAAAGAAATAGTTTACCCCATTCTTCAGCTGCTTCCTGAATGCCCTCTGTGACAATGTATAAATGCACGTGTTGGTACAGGTACTGAGAAATTGCAACATGAATCCACATTGCTGCAGCACATATATCGGGGTATTCAAGTATTTGTCTGTGTAAAAATAATTTTGTATTGGCCAAGTCAAGTTATATATGGTAAAAGGAATCCACAACAAAATAAAGTTGATGGACAGAGCGAACAATAAAAACATTGACTTCCTCCGATTTTCCACCTCTGAATCTCTCTCCAAACCACTATTGGTTCGGAGACTCCGACGCAATTTATTTACAAATATAATATGACTAATTGTTAAAGCATTGAATAATACAATTAAACTGAAAGGCAACAAAGGTGTCATGATGCAGTTGAACACCTCGTATGCCTGGAATAGGGGTGAAGCGACAAATTCATCGTTTTGAATGCAGTACCATGGAACGCGGTCAATAATGTCGAGCGGTTTCACGGCAAAGTAGCAGGGAACATACCTGGCACAGGTTACTATCGGCACCATTACTGTCAGCACAGCCGCGGTTCTCTCGGTGCAATAACGTTCCTTCAGCTTTTGACTACAAATGGCGATAGAGCGGTCGAACGTAAAAGCCACAGTCAGCCAAACTGAAGAATCCATGGCTGAAAGTCTCACGACAAGGCTAAGAGCGCATATCGGAGTTATAAGCAAATAACGGGAATATTGATAGATATTATTTATTTGATCCAACAGAACGCCGGACACGACGCTTACTAAATCTGCCATGGCCATTCCAGCCAAGTAACGAGCTGTACATTTGGACAGTCCACATTTTCCACGTGAGAGAATCACAATCACAAGTAAATTACCTGAAACGAAGAGAAAAAAAACATAGTTCAATTGATGTCAACCTGACCTGTTTTACTTGGTGCACCTGGCCCATCATGTACCCTGTCTCAACCCATTCTTTGTCCGGCTGGTTGGCTGACAATTATTGAGTGTAAAGTCAGCTGCCTCGGGCTCCTTTTGTTCTATCGAGTTGGCAAGAACGGCGAGCCGGAGCGGAGGTCCACAGTTTTACCCGCGAGCAGATACTCACCTCAGAGTTAGTCCTCCGTTTGGATCTTGGGTGCATTGATAGTGGGTAGAATGTGGGGTTAGAAATCCTGTGTTTCTTCAGGAATAGATCCTTTACCAAATGGAATCCTAAATATACATATAAAGCTGGTAAGAGCACACGGAAGGGAATGCGAGTGGGATATTCTCATACTTATTCAACACAATTATGGGGACGTGAGGGAGTGGTACCATTTGCCAAGTCCGCGATCAATTGGAAAACGTAAAGGAAGAGCTGTGGTGTTATGCACAGCTGTAATATTTCAATGTTTCGTCGATAGACTCGAATACATGGATCCATATTTCTCAGCCTTGCGTTGTCAACCGACGCAAAGAATAAGCTGGAACTGGATCAGTTTTGGCACGGACCTTGCTGCTGACATGAATTAATGAACCGTCAGCAGAAGTTTAAATAGAGAACAAAAAAGTAAATATGGGTTGGTCGAAGCTTGAGCGTTCTGAAAATGATTTATCCCGAGCCTCAGCTTCGGTAAGGGATATCAAAACGATTTTCTGCAGTGCGGCAGATCTATCAGAAGGATGGACATAAAGGACTGTAGCCAGTTCCCCTAACGTACCAGGAATCCCCACCGCTGCCAGCAGTGGGAAATAAATTGACGAAATGTAGTAAATGGCAGCATATCCCATTTTCCATGCGAGATAACGATAAATGTACAGAAGGTTCAAACGAGCAGGTTTAAAGGGGATTGTATCAACACGCTCTTATAGAAGAAAAGGAGAGTCCACCGACCATTGGCGTGAACCTGCCATTCATCGCATCAGGCTCCTCTCATTAAACAAACACTGTATTTGTTCCTCCATCGGACAAGGTTCAGTGAATGACAATCGTCAGGGGAGACGACGAGCAAATGTTTTTCATGTTGTTTATGACATATTTTAGAAAAGGGTGTCAAATATTTTCCCGGAACCCCCGATTAAGAGTGGTCGCACATGGGAAGATTATTGAGATGGTTAGGGTGAGCCAATTCAACTTTAGCCCAACTGGGAGGTTGTGAAACATCTAACATCCTATTAACAAATTTTAATTGTGCAGTCTCATAATAATTCTGAACCTGAGGCAGTTGAACTCAACCTAAAGCATATTTCTAAGTCAATTTCTGCAATTGTACCCCAGCTAATATCCTTTCCACAACATTTTCTTTACTGCCATGTACGTTCCAAGTTAAGTTCCCAAAAGAACGTGTGCATCCTCATATTTAAAAGATTTCAATAACCCAGTGATTTAGAATGTGAATTCCCTCATATCATAATCACGTCTACACCTTTCGGTTCTCTTGACGGATTGCAGCAGTATTTTAAAGACTCGAATATAATTCTGCAAACAAAAGAACAATATCACCAGAATAGAATTGTTGGACTGTTTCCCACACTCAAATAGTGTTCTGTCATCACGGAAATAGAGGCACAGATGCTCACACAAGTTGGTGCATTCTTTAATGGTATCTGCAAAACGCACTGAGGTTTTAGACCATTTATTTGTAAATTCTCAAAGGTGGTTGTAATAGAAAGTGCATTTAATGACAAGGATATCCATTTAATGTAAAGAAATATTTTACCCCATTCTCCAGTTGCCTCCTAATGCCCTCTATGACATATGTCGGGGTATTCAAGTATTTGTCTGGGTAAAAATAATTTTAAACTGGACATGTCAAGTGATATATGGTAAACGGAATTCACAAAAAAAATTAAGTTGATGGACAGAGCGAACAATAAAAACATTGACTTCCTCTGATTTTCCACCTCCGAATCTCTCTGCAACCTATTATTCTTTTGGAATCTCCCACGCAATTTACTTTCAAATATAATATGACTGATTGTTAAAGCATTGAATAATACAAGTAAACCGTTCAGCAACAAAGGTGTTATGATGCACCTGAATACAATATATGCTTCGAAGAGAGGTGAAGAGACAAATTCAGTGTTTTCAAGGCAGTAGCAATGACTTAGAGGGGTTCATACTCTCTGAGAGAGAGATTGAGAGAGAGAGGGAGAGAGAGTACAGAGAGAGAGAGAGAGAGAGAGAGAGAGAGAGAGAGAGAGAGAGAGAGAGAGAGAGAGAGAGAGAGAGGGAGAGAGAGAGATAGAGAGAGAGAGAGAGAGAGAGAGGAGAGACGGGGAAAGTTGGTGATTGGCAACGAAATTTACCGATGGGAGGCTCGAGTATCATTTTACAGCCTTTATTTCGCATGGTGCATCATTGGTAGTTGGTGGCAGTCAATTACTGACTCTGAAATCTCATCTATAAGCATGTATATTTATGGAGAGGTGCTAAAAAGCTGTTAAAGGAAATAGGATTATATAATGGAATAGTAATATATTTATTATAATTTTTTTATATTAGGATCTTAGTTTTATCTAATATGATGTGTCAGTCACCAATGTTAATGCCCATGACTCGCTCATTCTTGCTCATTAGGTGCTGTCTTAAAATGGGCTGTTTGACAATTATGTTCGTGTCAATGTCAAACGTGTTATTTCTATCTCCCTTTCACAGATCGGTGTCAACTATGTTTATGACAGTGTCAATTTTTCTTTATTAAGTTTCTTCCACAGATTCCTCCTAATTAATAATTAAAAATTGAAAAACGCAGCATAATTTCGTTTTAATTCATCACCCTCATTTACTTTCACAGTGTTTAAATTCTACAGCTTCAATGATTATTCTCCATAAAGGGTGTGGGGTGTGGTGATTATAACCCACAGCGTCCACACTTTGCTTGAAAGACATTTATATTTATTTCACATCTCTTAGTTCCGTAGTTCCTTCGCAGGGAAGTTTGCTTGTTTAATTGATGACTCCACCCTAACTAATAGCAATGTTTCTTTGATCTATAAGGTTAAGAAATAGCATCTACCCAATTGCATTTAATGTCAGTCACATTCGGTTCTGCCGACCGCACTTCTCCTCCTGACGACTCATAGAAATCATGATCTCCCTTCTCTCGTGTGACCTAGCACTATGCCAGGGACATTAATATCGATTGTAATGAGGCGGGTATTGTCTCAGGAAGGATATTATATGGTACCCTGTAAAACCCACTGCTGGAGATCTGGGGTGTATGAATGGTCACCGGAATTATTTCGGCTATAAACGATAGAAATAGAGAGACCTCTCCTTTTACTTATTTAGTTCGGTCCCTGTTCCATTGGGGATCCAGCCGTCAACGCCAAAGTATCTTTTCGCATAGGGAGAAAATGAGATACTAGAAGAGTATAGAAATATTTAGGAAGAACATTAGGACGGCAAAAAGCAGACATGAGGGTTCTTTGGGAGATAACGTGAAGGTAACTTCGAAGGGATTTCAAAAGAATATTATGAGTAAAAGGATAGTAAGGGACAAAATTGGCCACTTAGAAAATCATAATGGTTGTCTATGAGTAGAGATTCACAAGATGGGGGTTATCTTAACTATGTTTTTTTGCATCAGTATTTACTCATAATTTTGTCATGATGTATAAGGAAGGAAGAGAAACATGATGTAGTGGGAGGGAACAAATAGAGATTAAAGAGGAGGAGGTGTTTGCTGTCTTACAGAAAATAACGGTAGACAAATCCCCAGAGCCTGGCATGATATTCCCTCGGATCTTGAGAGAAACGAATGCAGAAATTACAGGGGCCTTCATTGAGTTACCAGTGAATTGGAGGGTAATTCATGCTGTACTGTAGTTTACAAAAGACTCCAAAAGTCAACTAGGAAACAAGGGAATTACAGGATGATGAGCCTGATATCAGAGTAGGCTTATTATTGGAGACTATTCTGAGAAATAAGATATGTATGATGGGACAGCCAAGCGACGATTGTCAGCATGGTGTTATTCATGGTAGATTGTGTTTTACGAATCTTATTGAGGTCTTCGAAGAGGTTACCAAGAAAGTAGTTGAAATAAAGGCTGTGGATGTTATTTTCACGGACTCTAGTAAGGCCTTTAACAAGATACCACACGGGAGAATCAGATTAAAGGTATCCATTTAAAGATTGTAAACCGGATTCGAAATTTGATGAAAGGTAGAAGACAGGGGAAGGTAGATGATGGCTGCTCAGACTGTATCATATGTTAGTGTGTAACCCTGTTCAAAATGCACTGCATTACATAAGACTTATCTATAGAAAATTTGGCTTAATAGTAACTTGAATATTTATATTATCATAGATCAACTACACATCCATTCACGCAGGAAAATTTTGAATTTTTAACTTACACTCTACCATTTGTTTTGATGGGTTTCACATTCAAACAACTTAATATAAAGAAATATTGCAGACATTACATGGAATTATAACATCTACATAGGCAATCATCTATGACCTTATTTTTGCCTCTAATGTGAGTTATAACCAAATCCAACTTTTTAAAAATTAAACTCCAGTTTAATAGTCAACTGTTCTTATTTTTAAATTTACTCAAAAATACCAACTGATCATGATCAGTGTAAAAACTAATTGGTCGAATACGAATGTAAACATACACTTCAAAATGATGCTTGGGACAACTATAAGTGTGTGTGTATATATATATATAATTTATTTATTTATAAAGCCACTGGATCTTCAGTATCACCACAGTCGTTTTTTTCTTCCAAACATCATTGTGATTTAAATACAGGTTTGTGGCGTAATATATCTCCCAGTTTGTCAAATGCTTCTTCACATATGGCTCTCCAAATAATCTTTTCACTCTTCTTCAAAAGATTAGTCAAGGGAATAGCAATGTCAGCAAAGATTTTACAGAATTTCCTATAATATCCCACTATTGCTAAAAGTCACCTTTCTTACCTGTGGGTAGGAACTTCAGAAATGTTCTGAACTTTAACTTGTACAGTCTCCAGGTTTCTTTGGCCAACAACATAACCAAATGAAATCACCTGGACATGACAAAATTCACTCTTAGCTAAATTAACAGTAAGATTGGCATTCAAAAGTTTATCAAACAATTTCTCTTTAAAACGAGTCTCACAAGAGTCAACATGTATGGTTTCATAACCCACAACCGTTGCAGTTTGATTTACAATTAAGACCTATGGTGAAGTTTGTTTCTGGCTAACATTCACATTCTTAAAATAACGTTATGTTGTACTATGGCAGCAACTCTATGTTTTGTGTCTCGCATCAAATGTTTTATTCACGTAACTAACTTAATTTACTGCAGGTTTTATTTCATAAATCCTGACATATTTGCTCTCAGACGATTATAAATTGTTGAGATTGGAATGAATACGCTATCCCACAGTTTAAAATTTCTCTCTCTCGCTTCTCTGTCATTCCAGATTTTAATTTTATCTTGAGTCACTTTCAAATCTTTCTCCACTATCTTAAACTCTTTTTTGTTTCAAATGATCTCGAATTGTGAAACATAATCTAACACTTCAAATGCATATTCTCCTTAACAGTGTTCTTTTAAGAATATTAAAGTCCCCCTAACATCATGTCCAAATACTAATTCAAAAGGCCTAAAATCTAAGGATTATTGCAGCAATTTCCTTATGGCAAACAAAAGTAAATGAGCACTTCCATCACAAACCTTTTCATTCTCACAACCATAGGTCTTCGTCATAGTTATCATATTATGAATGGAACCTGTCCGATGCTCCCTGAGATTCCAGGTGAGATGCAGATGATCTAATTTGTTTATATCCCAAATTATGAACTAACTGTTGAAATACACATGATCTGTATTTTTAGTCAAATTAAACAACACGATTTATGTCCACTATAATGTTCGCATAAAAATCGCCAAACAGGAATCAGATTTAAAGAAGCAACTAGTGGACCTTGATTAGGTTTTGCCACAACTTGACAAGTTTATCGGGTCTTAGAAAATGCCTTAGCAACTTTTTTTTCAAATTAGGCCAGTAAAATATTTTCATCATTTTATGGGTAGCTTTCTTTACCCCAAACTGCCCACCTAAATGTGAGCTATGGGGAATGTTTAAAGGTTAACCCTGATAGGCTTAAGGAATTACAACCTGATGAACAACTGTCCAATTTTCATTAGCAGGAAACTCACGTCACCTTCATTTTCTCATCAATACACCCGCATTAATATAATATCCAACTGGTACTTTCTTAATTTCCTCATCAGGAAGTGCTCGAACTTCAGCAAGATCTGTATCTTCATTCTCTTTTTCTGTTAATTTTGCTCCTTTTTCAGATGCTGTCCACTGTCACTGACTTCCAACCCTTTTAAATCTTTTTGTAAATCACTGTTTACACTGACAAGATTTCCCTCTATCGACCTGGTCACTGCACACGCAATATATACATTTCTTCAATGACTGCGGAACATCCTAACCATATCGATTTGAAATTGGAATATTTTAAATCACTGAAAGAATAGTTTGAAAATAGATGAAAAATCACTTCATTATTTTTTGCCCTGGATCGTACCCTGGAAGTGAGTATGAAATTTCTCTGCTGATAGCAAAACATGGGAAGCATCATAAGATTGGGGTGGAACTGATTAAATGTGCAATATCATTGTTACATAAAGCAGTTCTGAAAAAGGATGACAAAGATGTCCGAGCAATGCCGTTGAGTAATAGTACTGAGTGCACTTTGTTGAATCTTTTTGCCCCTAATATTGATGATGAGCGGTTTATTTCAGAAGCTTTTTGATTGTTTGCTCAAGCTAATGAAAATGTTTTAGTTGGGGTGTTTTTAATTGTGTTCTCGACCCTTTATTGGATAAAAATCCAAAAAAGTATAAAGAAATCAAAGATGGCAACAAATTAATGCGTTAATAAAAGATTTAAATTTGGTGGATATTTGGAGAAAAGTTAACACTAGAGAGAAAGGTTTTTCTTTTTAATCTTCGAGTCATGATTCGTTTGCTAGAATTGATTTATTTTTGATACCAGCACATTTACAAGGTAGAGTATTAAGGGCAGAACATAAAAATAGGATTATATTTGATTATTCGCTATTACTTTTTTGTTGCAAAAGTTCAGAGTTAGTATGTCGTTTAGATAGAAGTATTATGTAATGCTATTGAAGAAACCTAAGTTTGTTACTTTTGTTAAACAGCAGATTTCTTTATTTGTGACTGAAAATGTCAATTCTGTGGATAGTCATTTTGTAATATGGGATGCTTTAAAAGCTTATTTGAGAGGTCGGATAATCAGTTATTCTATGAAAGTTAAGAAACAATATATTCCAGAAACTTTAGAGTTAGAAAATAAGATTGCTGAGTTAGAGAAGAACTTTCAGAAGGGTAACAGAAGATAAAATGTTCCATTAGAGAAGTTGAAATTGCGTTATGATACTTTACAAACTTATCAATTTGAGTGGTTAATTAATCGATCCAAACAACGTTATTAGGATTTATGGAAACGGCTTATAAGGTACTTGCTTGGCAATTGAAAACTGAACAAGCGTCTCGGACCATTAATGTTGTTAAGATGAATTCAATAATAACATATAAGCCTCATGAAATTAATGACCAGTTTTGTTCATTTTATAAAAGATTATATACTTCTGAGGGGAAACAGGATAATGGTTCTATTGACTCTTACTTATCTAAATTGAAGTTACCAGTATTAGATGGAATTGATGTTCAGAAATTGGAATCTCCATTTATGGATTTTGATAGTAAGGAAGCTATTCAGGAAATTCTGAACAGAAAGTCCCCAGAGGACGATGGATTCCCTATGAAATTTTATAAACTTTTATATGATGATTTTTCTAATAAATTTGGAGAGGTGTTGAATCAAGTTACTGAAGACCACAAGTTAACAGAATCATGTTCACGTGCTTTAATAACTGTTATTCCAAAAAAAGATAGAGTCTATTTAAAGTATCTTCATATCGACCTATTTCTTTATTAAATGTGGATTTTAAAATTATAGCGAAAGTATTAGCTAATAGACTTGCTAAATATTTGCCTAAATTGGTACATATTGATCAAACAGGTTTTATTAAAAATATAAATGCATCAGACAATATATTTCGAATAATTACTATGGTCAATGCATATCGAAAGCAACTTAACCATCCTATTCTGGTTGCATTAGATGCAGAAAAAGTTTTTGATAGGGTTGAGTGGGATTTTTTATTTAAGGTGTTAGAGCAATTGAAATTCTACCCTTTTTGTTGATTGGATTAAGGCTTTATATACGAACCCGATTGCTAGGGTGGTGACAAATGGACAGACAGATTTCTTTATAATTTAAACTGACTTGTTCAACTCGACAGTGCTGCCCATTTTCACCAGCATTATTTGCTTGGTTTGTGAACTGTTCGCTCAGGCTACTAGACAAAATGAAGAAATTAGAAGGATGATGGTTAAGAATGAAGAATATAAAATTAACTTATTTACAGATGACATGTTGGTATACTTGACAGAACCGTAATGGTCATTGAAACAACTGCAAGAGAGTTTGTTGAAATTTGGACAATTATCGTGATATAAAGTTAATAGGGTGTCTTGGGTAAACTTATACCTCTCATTTTGTTCATTTTAAATTGGTCACAGTGTTTGAGCTACCGAAAGAAAATAGACACACACACCGACAGCAGTTCAGTTTATACAAATGTTTATTACTAATTCAAAAGCTGATTTCACACTACAATATGCAAGCCCTTCCCAACTATACTTATCAACGCTTGGACTGGTCCCAACTGCCGAAGCGAGGCAACAACTGCACACTTGTAGTAGGTTGTCAGGGCGCTGGTAGCAGCTTCTCCACCTCCCCTGACCGGGACGTTGCTCGGACTCTGGCTGTTCTTCCTTCTTGACAAGGGGTGTTCCCACCCCTCGGAGAGTCTAAACTTCAGCAGCAGGACCACAGACTTTTATACCCCAAAAACAATTAATCATGCACCCACTCCCTCTAATATTTGTCAGTCAAAATCAAAACTGAACATTACATTCTACAATTTAGAAGATTAATTATTATGGAACCAGGATGTTATAACTTCCTGGTTTATCTCGTAGATACAAAGACTTATTAAAACTTCTCGAGCAAGACAGGTTGTGACCAATTCGTCAATTTCAGAGTGATGCATTTGACAACTGCTTTCCCTGGGCCTCACAGTGGAATTCCATTTCAAAGTGTATCTTCAGATAAGTCCCCATGGCTGAGTTTAATTACATCTGCTAGTTCTGAAAGTAAGGTGACCTGCGTGTGGACCCAGTGTCGTCAGTTCCACATAAGCAAAAAGCATCTGGGTACATGGTTTTAATCCTCCATTACATTCCACCCCTTGGTCACAATCTGTCATTTGCGAGGCCTAACCAGTATTTGAGTACAGAGGGAGCGAAAGAAGAGAAATCAAAACAACAATTACAAAGATAAGCAATGACGCGAGCAACCAACGGAGGATAGTGTGGCCCACTCCCCAAATGTAGCAGTTAGCCATGAGAAAGGATTCCAACCAAGGCTCAAATTATCCTTGTTGGCCACAATACCCAGATACTGGAGCTCACGAACAGATTTTGAAACATGCTGAACAATAACATATTTATATAAGCTGCACTTGAGGCTGGTGACCGAGGACTTCCTTGGTGTAATGCATCGGACCGTGTTTCCCACGGGGAACTCCCTTGGAACGTCCTCGACATTACAAATCCAATTGCTGGCATCAAAGCAGCTGTTAAGCCAGATCACCAGGAGTGTAAAATGGAGAACCTGGAACAAAGAAGCCTGACACATGTCACTCACGATACCATAAGCGTTCAGTGTTTAAACAGACTAAATCATCCTGTCCCTCAATAGCTACCCACCGAGTGTTACCCTGGGCAGGTGTCACTATTTCCCCTTTTACAGGAGGGCCACTACCTGGTGGTGCCACCCATACCTTTTCTCCAACATTCTCTAGTTCGGGGATGGGGGGCAATGACTGTTATTCTTCTGGAATAGGCTGTAATTCAGGAGCGTGAAGAAGTCGGTGGAAAGGTGTACCTCCTTTTAAAGGGCGATGATTCAAATTGTCGACTGCCTGCTGCAGCACATGGCACCATCCCTTTTGGGTCCCCAGTGATGTTAACAAACGAATTTGTTCCTTCAGTAAGCCGTTCATTTGTTCAACTAACCCGGCAGCCTGCGGGTAATAAGGAATATGGTGGACCCATAAAATACCGTTGTCATTTGCCCAATCACAGATTGCTTTCCCGGAGAAGTGCGAGCCATTATCAGAGTGAATCTCCTCTGGAACATCATAACGATAAATCAAATGGTTTAGTCCTTGGATAGTGCTAGCTTGGTCGGCCGTCTTGGTGGGAAAAGTAAAAACCAGGCCCGAAAAGGTGTCAACCATTACTAGGACGTAATATTTACCCATACAGTCTAGCATGGGGCCTATGTAATCAATTTGCCAGACCGCAGCTGAGTGAGCACCCCGTTTTATTTGGCCATGCAGACCAGGTGGAACGGTATGGAACTTCACAAGCTGACATTCTGGGCATGTACGTACGTTCATGCGGACATCATCTTGATGGACGGATAAAGCATGTGTACGGGACCACATTGCTGATCCCTTCTCCCCCAAATGACCACTCTGTTCATGTGCCCATTGAGCCGGGGGATGGTATCAGCACAGCTGATAGTGGCAAGCTGATCTGCTACTGCATTATGTTGAGCCATGTTAGTTGCCATATTGGTATGGGCATCAACGTGATAAACGGTTATCTCACGATGGTGGGAAGCATCCCACAACAGCTGCCACAACTCTTTGCCCCATACTGGGCGGTCATGTATCATCCAGTTGTTCTTTTGCAAATCAGGCATCCATACCACAAGTCCATTAGCCAAAGCCCAGGAATCAGTAAACAGGTGAAGAGGGTGATCATGGGGATCTAGTGGTAAAGTGACTGCCTTCAACTCATCATACTGACTGGAGCCACCATCCCCCTCCTCCGATAAGTGAGTTCCTGACCTGGGATGGTAAGCCACCTGTTCGTGTAAGTGGCCCACCCCTTCAGGCCCTCTGGTCGCATGACTCTGAATATACCACTTCCATTTAACAATAGAAGACTGCTGAGCCCGCCCGATCTTTAGATTAGCATCATTAGCCAGGACCCAATTCATTATAGGAAGTGCAGGTCGCAATTGAACATCTGCATCACCTGTCATTCTTTCAGTCTCTAGCAGGGCCCAGTAACAGGCTAGGAACTGTTGTTCAAAAACAGAATAACGAGCGGCAGCCTCGGGCATGGTACGTGACCAGAATCCCAGCGGGACTCGGCGACCCTCTTGTTTCTGCCAGAGGCTCCAGGAGGCCACATCATCAATATAATGGTGAATTGAGAGGGAAGGCGATACTGGAAGGTGGGTAAAGGTATACTGGCGCCCCTTCCAGGTAAAGGCGAACTGATCCTGTGAGTCCTCAGCTATAAGAATACTGAAGAAGGCGTTAGCGAGATCAATGACAGCGTACCATGTTCCTGAGTTCCCAGTAGCAATGTTTTCAATAAGGGTGACAATGTCCGGAACTGCTGAAGCAAGTGGTGGGGCATGTTTGTTCAAAAATCGATAATCAACTGTCATTCTCCAGGAGCCGTCCGGCTTCTGGACTGGCCAAACAGGGCTATTAAAGGGCGACGTTGCGGGCCTCACTACCCCTTCTTCTTGCAGAGCATCGATGGTGGCAGTAATCTCTTCCTGCCCCCCAGGGAGACGATATTGTGGAATGCACACTGGTTTCATGGGGGCTGGCACCATCACAGGATCCCACTTAGCCTGACCCACTACTAGTTTTTTTGTAATAGTTCGAATTCCAAATTCAAATCCCCCTTGGCTAGTATTAAGGGCCATACCGGCCAACATATTAATACCCAGGATACACTCGTCAGTAGCAGCCACCAGGGCATGTAACCAGACAGGGGAAGGGCTATCACCCACCATGGCACAGACTTTTATTTCCTTTGCCAGGGTGACCGCTCCTCCCAACCCCTCTATTCGAAAGGCCGGTCCAGTCCAGAGGTCGGGATTCCCAGGAATCACCGAGTGCTCTGCACCGGTGTCGACCAAAGCCAAGTATTGGCGATCATTACCCCCACCCCAGTGGATTGTTAACGGTATGTAGGGCTGCGGATCCCCGTGTGTGCGTCGTGTCTCGATGGAGTAGACACGGGAATCCTGCCCACACCTTCAGGCTTCAGAAGGGTTCGGGGGCTTCCAGGACCACATGCTATTGTTATCTTTAAGAGCCTGTTTAACCCATTGTTTTACCTCATCATGAATAACTGAAGCAGGAGAAGCCAGCTCGATAGAAGCAGCAGTGGGAGCAGAAAGCACAGCTGGGCCAGGAGGACTCAGCAGCTGGGGATGATGTTCCCCTGCTTTTTGCCTAAATCGATCTCCAATGGCAGCCAGCTCTTTTACAGAGAAATCACGGATCATTGACTCCTTCCGACCCCTGTTCCCACTTTGGCTCACAGGGTCCTCCACCCAGTCTAGGGGAGGAGGTGGAGGCCATCCAACAGAGGGAGTAGGCCATAGAGCATAAGCAGGGGTTTGGGTATTTTCCCCTGGGTCCACATGGGAAACCGGGGTATCTATCCCTTCCATCTCTACCCTTACATCATCCCCCCTTCTGTCTGTTTGGGAAATCTGCTGCCTTATAGGGCGGGCGTGAACAGCAGATGGAGAGGGTAGTATGTTAGACACATTCTGAGGAGTATCTGCATTATTACCATTGTCATTCCAGATATTCCCATCCCAATCCTCAATTACATCAGGATCGTCACCATTCCTTATCATGGCATGATATGGATCGGGTTCTACTTCATGCCTTTCCTTATCTGCACAGAGCTGCTGCCGGAGTTTAATATTACGGCAAATCATTTGGACATGCTTATCTTCCCATTCTTTGGCTCTGTCCTGACTGGTGCGAACAATCTCGCTCATCATGGAACAGCATTGTCGCAGGACTTCTAGCTCCTCCTCTAATTGCTTTCTTTTGCACTGAGATTCTACTTCTCTTTGAATTAATTCTGCTTCACGCTGAACGGAGTGGGGTAATGCTGTGGCCAGCAGCCAAAAACCATTCGTCAGCGTTCCCTTTTTATCAGGAAATTTACTTTCTCGAAGGAGAGTGGCAACCCGCTCTCCCAGAGGTGCACTTGATGAGTCTAACTTCTCATCCCAACTAATGGGTGGTCCCAACAAAGACAGGGTATTGGCCAACATGCCAAACCCATCGTCTTTGGAAGTCCATCCAGGAATCAAGAACTGCTCAGGGCTCACCTGTTTCTTTCGGCGAAACATCTTGAGACCAATCCTGCTCGCAGCGCCAATTGTCTTGGGTAAACTTATACCTCTCATTTTGTTCATTTTAAATTGGTCACAGTGTTTGAGCTACCGAAAGAAAATAGACACACACACCGAGAGCAGTTCAGTTTATACAAATGTTTATTACTAATTCAAAAGCTGATTTCACACTACAATATGCAAGCCCTTCCCAACTATACTTATCAACGCTTGGACTGGTCCCAACTGCCGAAGCGAGGCAACAACTGCACACTTGTAGTAGGTTGTCAGGGCGCTGGTAGCAGCTTCTCCACCTCCCCTGACCGGGTCGTTGCTCGGACTCTGGCTGTTCTTCCTTCTTGACAAGGGGTGTTCCCACCCCTCGGAGAGTCTAAACTTCAGCAGCAGGACCACAGACTTTTATACCCCAAAAACAATTAATCATGCACCCACTCCCTCTAATATTTGTCAGTCAAAATCAAAACTGAACATTACATTCTACAATTTAGAAGATTAATTATTATGGAACCAGGATGTTATAACTTCCTGGTTTATCTCGTAGATACAAAGACTTATTAAAACTTCTCGAGCAAGACAGGTTGTGACCAATTCGTCAATTTCAGAGTGTTGCATTTGACAACTGCTTTCCCTGGGCCTCACAGTGGAATTCCATTTCAAAGTGTATCTTCAGATAAGTCCCCATGGCTGAGTTTAATTACATCTGCTAGTTCTGAAAGTAAGGTGACCTGCGTGTGGACCCAGTGTCGTCAGTTCCACATAAGCAAAAAGCATCTGGGTACATGGTTTTAATCCTCCATTACATAGGGATGAAAGTGAAATTTTATTAGTTGGACTGGAAGATTATTCTGAATTTAAAACAATTACAAAATTAAGGTGGAGAAGTAAAATTAAATATTTAGGTATGATTTTGGATATGAATTATCAATCATTATATAAATTAAATTATGTACCTATATTAAGATGGATTAAAGCAGATTTGATTAAGTTGAAAGATCTTCCATTAACTTTGATTGGGTGGAAAGGGAGTTTTTATTTAAGGTGTTAGCTGTATTAAAATGAATATTTTTCCTCGAATTCAATATTTATGCCAGTCTCTACCTTCTTTATTTTCGAAGAGTTTTTTTTTTCAAGATTTGAATAAATCAGTGCGAGAGTTTTATGGAAAGATAGATTAGCTCGAATGGCGTTGCATAGACTTACATGGAAGTAAGCATTGGATAATTTACAACTACCACATTTACGAAATTATTATGAAATGACTCAGTTGAAGTTCGTTAGTAGATTGATGGAGTTAGATCAGCCTCCTAGTTGCGCTAAAGTGGAGATGGCGTGTAATTATAGGGTTGAAATACATGAATTTATATATCATTGGATTCGAATTTGTTACAGGAATATGATATGCAGATATTGAAACAGTTATTAAAGGTTTGGTTAAACAAATAGGGTGTTTGGTTCGAAAGAAAAAATATCTATTTTAACTCCATTGTATAATAATGAGATCATTCCTTTTTCAATGTTTAATAATCATTTGAAGATTTTGGATTCTAAGGGTATAAAGACAATACAATATTGTTTTGTAGAGGGGCAATTATTTTCTTTTAATCAATTGAGAGAAAGATTTTACATACCTGTGAATTCTTTGTTTGTGTATTTTCAACGTAAGTCTTTGATAAAAGATAATTATGGTAGAGAGATGATTTTACCTACTTTGTCGAGATTTCTATCTTTGATTCCTCTATACCTCAGTTAGGTATAATTTGTTACAAGATAGTATGGATAAACCAGATTGGGAGAAATCTAAATTTAAATGTGAGAGTGATTTAGTATTTATTTTTCCTAAAGAAGATTGGGCGAATATGTATCAAAGCAATGTAATTAAATTGACTAATGTGCGATATGGAATTGTTAATTATAATTATAATTATTACATCAATTATATTTAACCATGGAAAAGTTTTTTTTTTAAATCACTGATAGTACTGAAACCGCATTCTACTAAATAAGATGATGGAAAATGTATCATTAGTTCCCTTGATAAAGTAGTCCAGTTCAGTATTTCTTTACATCATGGTTCCTTTCACCTTGAACAGATTTTTAGCAGAGTCATCATGTTGCAACTCTAATAACACCTCTTAGTGGAATTTCAATGAAGTCCGCCAGCAATGGCTAAGCTGTCCAAGAGGGAACATCCATTGCCTTTAAATCACAAATCTTTCATTGAGGTCGGTCTCCAACATTTGCAAATGGTCAACGTTTGTTGAAGCATTAGTTACCTCACACTTATTCAACTACTCGAATTAACAGTAATTTCTTGCAGAAATATTCCTTTTGTGCAATTGAAAAAGTCTCATGAATTCAAATATATTTGTTTTTGCATCAACGAGCATCATCGTTGCTACTTGGAGTTGTTTGTTCTATGTATTGAGTTTCTCAAAATTATCTGACAAGTAACTCGGAAGGTTAGGTCTGGTGCCGCAGTCTGTCTGAGTGCAGTTGTCTGTTCTAAAAGGTTCATGTGGTTTGTGTGTGTGTGTGTGTGTGTGTGTGTGTGTGTGTGTGTGTGTGTGTGTGTGTGTGTGTGTGTGTGTGTGTGTGTTTGTGTGTGTATGAGGGAGATAGAGAGAGAGAGAGGGAGGGAGAGGGAGATAGAGTGATGGAGATATAATTGAGTTACAGTTCTGCAGTTCACCAGCAGCAGCAGGGACTAGAACAGGACAAGCTGAAAAGCTTGTGCAAAAACCCCATTTTGAAGACGGGTTATGAGTGCTTAGTTCAGCCTGGTCAAGCTCTTGTGGTCCATAGAAGAGGAGAGGACTGACTGCATTATGTTTCACTTGAAATACGGAAAACAAAGAAGGAACTCTTCGGTGAACTGAAAAATGTTATCATCCGGAAAACTCTGATGGGCAAGATTGTTCAGCATGACACAGAAGTGTCTGAAAAAAAATCCTGATGGGGCAATAATGTAGAAATTAGCAAATTTCTCTATGGTCGGTTGGTACTGCAGATGCCGATGTATGAAGTCTATGGTTAATTGCTTGACTGTATTAAACACAGAAGGCCTATAATAAGCTGGAGAGAAGAATAAAAGTGTCTTCCTCTGGATAGAAGCACACAATACGTGGCGATCCACATGGATCTGTGTTGGATCTTCTCTATTCGTGACCTCCATCAAAATGGATCTGGATGGAAACGTCGCTGGGTGTTTCCGTCAGTTCGGGGGTGACACGAAGAATGGAGGAGCAGTGGACAGTGTAAAAAAGCCATCAAAAAACAAAAACTTGGTTCATTTGCAGACATGTACCGGGAAATGGAAGATAAAGGTTGATCCAGACACGTGAGTGGTCAAATATATGCGCACAGTCTCCAGCAAATGTTTTCAAACATATTCTCTCTCGCTCTTCTCAGTGCTCCACTAGAAAATCTCTGATCATTCTCTGACATTCGCCATTTCCTCTCTGTTCTTAATTGATATCACCATGGAAGAATTTTTATCATTAAAAGACTAATCGAGGTACTAACATATTTGGTATCAAACGGTGGAATAAAGTTCGAATTGACATTTCGGACATTAACTCGAACATAATTGGAAACAACCCGTTTCGTTACAGCATCAGAACAGCGAGACCTATTATGTGGAGCTAAGTTATATATTTAACAATAGTCAAAGACGTTAACAGTGGTTCTGGACACAATCGTTTTCCTATTGGAGAATATCTAGAATTTAACATCGAAGAAATATAATATATATCTTCATGCTGTTCTCACCATCCTCTTCCATGATGCGATTCAATTTTCTGTAACTGATTATTTGTTTATCTTCATAAATTGCGTATATGTGTTTGCAGAAATAGGTTTCAGAGGAAGTACGCAGAAGAGACCGCCCCCTAGCGATCATGATATATCATAGAACCACACAACACAACAGCCTTTAGTCCCACTGACGTGCACCGTTCCATCACCATTCAGACCGCTCTCTTCCAATAAGAGTAATTCCGCATTTACAGCGTCAATGGCAACTTATTCCACGCTGCCACGACTCTATGAGTGAAAACGTTCACACTTATGTTCCCCTAAACCTTCCCCTTTCACCCTAAATCCATGTCCTATGGCATTTATCTCCCTTAATCTATGTGGAGAGCGTTTCCGTGCATTTATTTTGTCTACACATAACATAATTTTGTAAACCTCTATCTAATCTCCCCTCAATCTTCTAAACGCTAAGGAATAAAGTCCTAACTTGTTTATTTCTCCCTGTAATTCAACTCCTAAAACCCGGAAATATCCATCATCAGCAAATTTGTCAGTCCAATTTACCACATTACCATCCAGAACATTGATAGACACATCAAACAAGAATAGCACCAACGATTATCCATAAGGAACACCACTAATCGCAGGCCACCTGTCTGAGAAGCCATCATCTACCTCCCTCTGTTTTCTACCTTTCAGTCAATTTAGAATCCGGTTTACAATCTTTCCATAGATACCTTTTCTCTGAACCTCCCGTGTGTTACCTTGTCAAAGGCCTTACTAGAGTCCATATAGATAACATCCACAGCCTTTCTTTTGTCTACTTTCTTGGTAACCTCCTCGAAGACCTCGATAAGATTCGTAAATCACAATGTACCACGCATAACACCATGCTGACAATCAACCCTTGGCTGTCCCATCGTGCATATCCGATCTCTCAGAATAGTCTCCAATAATAAGCCTACTCTGATATCAGGCTCATCATCCTGTAATTTCCAAGTTTACATTTGGATCCTTTTGTAAACTACAGTACAGCATGAATTATCATCCAATCCATTGGCATCTGAACCAGGGCCCCTGATATTTCTACACTCGTCTCTCTCAAGATTCAAGGGAATATCATCCCAGGCTCGGGGGATTTGTCTACCTTTATTTTGTATAAGACAGCTAACACCATCTCTTCTTTAATCTCTATACGTTCCCTGTGATTACGTATTGTTTCCCTTCCTTCCTTAAACATCATCCCAAATTTATGAGTAAATACTGATACAAAAAAAACATAGTTAAGATCACCCCATCTCGTGAATCTCTACTCATAGACAACCATTATGATTTTCTAAGCGGCCAATTATGTTCCTTACTATTATTTTACTCTTAACATTCTTGAGAAGTCCCTTCGAGTTTACCTTCACGTTATCTCCCAAATAAATCTCATGTTTTCTTTTTGCCGTCCTAATGTTCTTCTTAAATATTTCCTTACATTTTCTAAACTCTTCTAGTACCTCATTTACTCCTTGTTGTCTGTACCTGTTATAGACCTTCTTCACCAGATCACCAATATCTCTTCAAAACAATGAGAAATAAAGTATGCAAAAAGATACACGAGATTTCCAAATAGTTATTCTTGTTACCAAAATTGGTGTTGACATCAGGATCCCTATTGGAACAGGGTTCGAACTAAATAAGTAAAAGGAGTGATCTCTCTTTTTCCATCGTTGATAGCTGAAACAATTCCGGTAACCATTCAAACACCCCAGATCTCCAGCAGTGGGTTTCAGCAGGGTACCATATCATCACCTTCTTGAAATAGTACCTGCCTCATTACAATCGATGTTCACGTTCCTGGCACAGTGATGGGTCACCCGAGAGTAGGGCAATCATGATTTCTACGAGTCGTCAGCTGTAGAAGTGCAGTCGGCAGAACCGAATTTGACATTAAATGCAATTGGGTACATATTGTTTTTTAACCTGATAGACAAAGAGCACATTGTTATTAGTTAGGCTGGAGCCATAAACTAAAAAAAACAACTTCCCTGGGAAGGAACTATGGAACCAAGTGATGTGAAATAAAAATAAATGTCTTTCAAGCAAAGTGTGGACGCTTTGGGTTATAATCCTCATACCTTCCCCCACCCCGCCGCCCCCCCCCCCCCCCCCACACACACACACACACAAACACACACCATTTTTGGTGAATAATATCTGAAACTGTAGAATTCAAACTGTGAAAGTAAATGAGGGTGATAATTTAAAATGGAAATATGCTGTGTGTTTCCATTTTTAATTATTAATTAGGAAGAAACTGTGGAAGAAACTTATCAAAGAATAATTGACACAGTCATAAACATAGTGGGCACCAATCTGTGAAAGAAAGATAAAGATAACAGCTTTGACATTGGCACTAACATAATTGGCAAATAGCCCGTTTCAGGACAGCACCTAAGCAGCGAGATAGAACCTAAATGGTAGCCGTAAATAGAGTCAAGGGCATTAACATTCATGATTGACACATCATATTATATAAAACTAAGATGCTAATATACAAAAATTGTTATAAAGATATTATTATTTCGTGATGTAATCCTATTTCCTGAAACAACTTTTTTGCACCTCTGCATAAATATACATGCTGATAGATGTTATTTCGGAATCAGTAAGTATGGAGACTGCCGCCAACTACCAATGATGCACCATGCGAAATAGAGGGTGTAAAACGATACTTGAGATTTCTATCGGTTAATTCCATTGCCAATTACTAATCTTCCCCATCTCACTTCTCTCTCTCTTCTCTCTCTCTCTCTCTCTCTCTCTCTTTCTCTCTCTCAGAAAGTATGAACCCTGTAAGTCATTTACCACATGCCAGCTACTGCGTTGAAGAAACAGAATTTGTATCTTCATCCCTCTTTGAAGCATATAATGTGTTCAACTGCATCACAACACCTTTGTTCCTTATCAGTTTAATTCTATTATTTAATGCTTTAAAAATCAGTCATATATTTGTCAATAAATTGCATCAGAGACTCCAAAACAAAAGTGGGTTGCAGTGAGATGCGGAGGAAGTCAATGATTTTATTTTTCGCTCTACCCATCAAACTTATATTGTTGTGGATTCCTTTTACCATATTTCTCTTCACTTGGCCAGTTGTCAATTATTTTTACACAGACAAATACTTGAATACTCCGACATTTGTCCTGCAGCAATGTGGATTCATGTTGCAATTTCTCAGTACCTCCACCAACACGTGCATTTATACATTGTAACAGAGGACATTCAGGAGACATCTGGAGAATGGGGAGAAACTTTTTTTTACAGTAAATGGATATCTTTGACAATAAATGCACTTGCTATTACAACCACTGTTGAGAATTTACAAATAAATGGTTTAAAATCTCTGTGCATTTTGTAGCTATCATTAAAGGATGCACCAACACGAGTGAGCATCTGTGCCTCTATTTCCATTGATGACAGAACATTATTTGAGTGTGGAAACCAGTCCAACAGTTCAACTCCGGTGATTTTGTTCTTTTGTTGGCAGAATTATATTAGAGTTTTTAAAATGCTGCTGCAATCCGTCAAAAGAAACGAAAGGATAGATGTGATTATGATATTAGGGGATTCATATTCTAAATCACTGGGTTATTGAAATCTTTTAAATATGAGGATGTGCACGTTCTTTTGGAAACTTAACTTGGAGCGTACACGGCGGTAAGGAAAATGTTGTGGAAAAGGAAACTAGCTCGGGTGGCATTGCAGAAATTGACTTGGAAATATGCTTTAGGTAGACGTCAACTGCCTGAATTTCAGAATTCTTGTGAGAATGCACAATTAAAATTTGTCAATATGATGTTAGAAACCTCCTGTTTGGCCTAAAGTTGAATAGGCTCCCCCTAACAATCTCAACAATCTTCCCATGTGGGTCCCCTGTTGATCGGGGATTCCGGGAAAATATTCAGCAGCTTTTCTAAAATATGTTGCAAACAACATGAAAAACATTTGCTCGTCGTCTCCCCTGACGATTGTCATTCAATGAACCTTGTCCGATAGAGGAACAAATTCTTCAGCATGTTTGTTCAATGAGACGAACCTGATGCGATGAACAGCAGGGTCTCACGCTAATGGTCTCGGTGCATTCTGCTTTTCTTCTATAAGAGGGCATTGATACAATCCCCATTGAACCTGCTCATTTGAACCTTCTTTACATTGATCTTTACCTCGCATGGAAAATGGGATATGCCGCCATTTACCTCATTACATCCATTTACTTCCCACTGCTGGCAGTGGTGGGGATTCCTGGTACATACCTGGAGCTGGCAACTGCCCGTCATGTCCATCCTTTTGATTGTTCTGTCGCACTGCAGAAAATCATTTTGATATCCCTTACAGAAGATGAGGCTCGGGGTGAATCATTTTCAGAATGCTCAAGCTTCGACCTTTACATCTTTTCTTTTTTGTTCTCTATTTAACCTCCTCCAGACTGTTCATTCATTCATGTCAGCAGCAGGTTCCGTGCTAAAACTGATCCTGTTCCAGCATTTCCTTTGCTCCGCTTTACAACGCAAGGCTGAGAAATATGGGTCCATGTATTCGAGTCTATCGACTAAACCTTGAAACCTTACAGCTGTGAATAAGAAAACAGCTCTTCCTTTACGTTTCCAGTTTATCTCCGATGTGGCAAATTGAACCCCTCCCTCACGTCCCCATAATTAAGTTGAAGAAGAACGAGAATATCCCACTCGCATTCCCTTCCGTGTGCTCTTGCCAGCTTGATATTTATATTTAAGATTCCACATGGTGAAGGCTCTACTCCTGAAGAAACACAGGATTTCTACCCATTATCAATCCACCAAGCATTTTCAGATCCCAAGGGAGGACTAACTCTGAGGTGAGTATCTGCTCGCGGGTAAAGCTGTGGACCTCAGAGTCTCGCTTAAAACAGCTGGAACATGTGGCGCAATCTCTTCTCGGGTTCTCCGTTCACGCCTCATCGAGGGGACAAATGGTGCCCGAGGCAACTGACTTTACACTTAATGATTGACAGCCAACCTGCCGGACAAAGAATGGGTTGAGACATGGTACATGATGGGCTAGATGCACCAAGTAAAATAGGTCAGGTTTACATCTATTGAACTATCTGTTTTTCCCCTCTTTTCGGGTAATTTAATTGTAATTGTGATTCTCTCACGTGGAAAATGTGGACTGTCCAAATGTACAGCTCGTTACTTGGCTGGAATGGCAACGGCAGATTTAATAAGCGTTGTGTCTGGCGTTCTGTTGGATCAAGTCAATATTATTATTATTATTATTATTATTATTATTATTATCTATCATTATTCCCCTTATTTGCTTATATCTCCGATATGCGCTCTAAACCTTATCGTGAGACTTTCAGTCATGGACTCTTCAGTTTGGCTGACAGTGGCTTTTACTTTCGATCGCTCTATCGCCATTTGTAGTCAAAAGCTGAAGGAACCTTATTGCACCGAGAGAACGGCGGCTGTGCTGACATTAATGGTGCCGATAATAACATGTGCCAGGTATGTTCCCTGCTACTTTGCCATGAAACCGCTCTACATTATTGACCACGTGACATGGTGTAATGGAGGATTAAAACCATGTACTCAGATGCTTTTTGCTTATGTGGAACTGACGACACTGGGTCCACACACAGGTCACCTTACTTTCAGAACTAGCAGATGTAATTAAACTCAGCCATGGGGACTTATCTGAAGATACACTTTGAAATGGAATTCCACCGTGAGGCCCAGGGAAAGCAGTTGTCAAATACGACACTCTGAAATTGACGTATTGGTCACAACCTGTCTTGCTCAAGAAGTTTTAATGAGTCCTTGTATCTACGAGATAAACCAGGATATCATAGCATCCTGCTCCATAATAATTAATCTTCTAAATTGTAGAATAGTATGCTCAGCTTTGATTTTGACTGACAAATGTTAGAGGGAGTGGGTGCATGATTAATTGTTTTTGGGGTATAAAAGTCTGTGGTCCTGCTGCTGAAGTTTAGACTCTCCGAGGGGTGGGAACACCCCTTGTCAAGAAGGAAGAACAGCCAGAGTCCGAGCAACGTCCCGGTCGGGGGAGGTGGAGAAGCTGCTACCAGCGCCCTGACAACCTACTACAAGTGTGCAGTTGTTGCCTCGCTTCGGCAGTTGGGACCAGTCCAAGCGTTGATAAGTATAGTTGGGAAGGGCTTGCATATTGTAGTGTGAAATCAGCTTTTGAATTAGTAATAAACATTTGTATAAACTGAACTGCTCTCGGTGTGTGTATCTATTTTCTTTCGGTAGCTCAAACACTGTGACCAATCTAAAATGAACAAAATGAGAGGTATAAGTTTACCCAAGACACATGGTACTGCATTAAAAACACTGAATTTGTCGCTTCACCCCTATTCCAGGCATACGAGGTGTTCAACTGCATCACGGCACCTGTCTTGGGTAAACTTGTACCTCTCACTTTGTTCGTTTTAGATTGGTCACAGTGTTTGAGCTACCGAAAGAAAACAGAGACACACACTGAGAACAGTTCTGTCTACACAAATGTTTATTACAAATTCAAAGCAGGGGTTTCAAACTACAATATGTAAGCCCTGCCTAATCATACTTAACAACGCCGGGACTGGTCCCAACTGCCGAAGCGAGGCAATGACGGCACACTTGTAGTAGGTTGCGGGACGCCAGTAGCAACTTCTTCACCTACCCCAACCGGGACGTTGCTCGGACTCTGGCTGTTCTTCCTTCTTGACAAGGGATGTTCCCATCCCTCGGAGAGCCTAAACTTCAGCAGCAGGACCACAGGCTTATATACCCCAAAAACAATTAATCATGCACCCACTCCCTCTAATATTTGTCAGTCAAAATCAAAGCTGAGCATACTATTCTACAATTTAGAAGATTAATTATTATGGAACCAGGATGCTATGATCTCCTGGTTTATCTCATAGATACAAAGACTTATTGAAACTTCTAAGGCTTTGCAATGCCATGCTATCCTACATATAGGAAAGAACAATTAGTCATGTGCCTACTCCTTCTAACATTTGTCAGTCAAAATCAAAGCTGAACATATTATTCTACAATTTAGAAGATTGATTATTATGGAACCAGGATGCTATGATTTCCTGGTTTATCTCGTAGATACAAAGACTCATTAAAACTTCTTGAGCAAGACAAGTTGTGACCAATTCGTCAATTTCAGAGTGTCGTATTTGACAACTGCTTTCCCTGGGCCTCACAGTGGAATTCCATTTCAAAGTGTATCTTCAGATAAATCCCCATGGCTGAGTTTAATTACATCTGCTAATTCTGAAAGTAAGGTGACCTGAGTGTGGCCCCAGTGTCATCAGTTTCACATAAGCAAACAAGCATCTGAGCACATGGTTTTAATCCTCCATTACATTCCACCCCTTGGTCACAATCTGTCATTTGCGAGGCCCAACCAGTATTCGAGTACAGAGGGAGCAAAAAAGAGAAATCAAAACAACAACAATTACAAAGATAAGCAATGATGCGAGCAACCAACGGAGGATAGTGTGGCCCACTCCCCCAAATGTAGCAGTCAGCCATGAGAAAGGATTCCACCCAAAGCTCATACTGTCCTTATGGGCCACAGTACCCAGACGCTGAAGCTCACGAACAGATTTGGAAACATGCTGAACAATATTAGAAACATTACTGGATACATCAGGGACATATGAGCAACATTCAGAGCCGACAATGGCGCATGTGGTACCTTGTTTTGCTAAAAGAAAATTCAGGGCCATACGGTTCTGTAAGGCCACTGTCCTAATTGCAGAGAGTTCGTGATTAAGGTCATCCAGGCCCCGGTTGACAGATGAAAGGACGAAGGATGTCTCATTGGCAATAGAGCTCATTAGATTATATAATTTATGAACCTCTCGGGAAAGGTGAACAACCGTAACCTGGGATCAGGGTGCCAAAGAAAAGTTTGCACCTGAAAGGGCATGTCTATGCCGCAGGACAGGGGACACACGCATAAGGGAGGGATGGTTCTGTAAACGGGAAATAGGATGCATGTAGGGGACAGCATATGCCAGGTAGCAGCAACCACCCCAGGTAAGGGGTAGCCATGCATAGGCGCGGGACCCACACACCCAATATGTTCCATTCATTGGGTGTTTGGAAATAAAAGAGGAATATGCTGGACAATCACTGTATCCCAAAGCATCAGCAGACCTGTTAGGGAACTTACAGAAGCAGACAGAACCCTTCACATGTCGAGAAATGGTAAAATGGGGGGGTACCATATTATAAAGTGG
This sequence comes from Narcine bancroftii, assembly GCF_036971445.1. Lineage (NCBI taxonomy): Eukaryota > Metazoa > Chordata > Chondrichthyes > Torpediniformes > Narcinidae > Narcine > Narcine bancroftii. The sequence goes on from NC_091470.1 coordinate 206,769,564, forward strand.
GGTCGGTATATGCCATCCTTGAAAAATATCCAAAATGTCAAGTATATTAAAAAACTGGGCCTCCTCAGGCGCAGGCTCGGTTTCATCAATTTGAACCCAGCCTGTGGAGGGATCAAAATATTTCCATGCAGCAACCTCTTTCTGGGTGAAAGTGATGGGGATCATGGGAATACCTGAACCGGAATGCAAAGGGCCTATAGTACAAACCCAACTATCAGAAGCATTCAATCGGTGAGCATACGCATAGGAAACATGAAGAAAGGAATTGTTGGACAAATTTGGAGGAATGTTTGATGATGAAGGTCACCAATCCTTCACGGACCCGGAATCTGCCCACCATTTAGTTACAGATGGTGCAGAGGCATTACAGGATGCAAAATGGATACATACACGATCATTACAGAAGTAGGGGGAAACTCCATCAGTCGGTCCATCCACAAACAAAACAAAGGAACTGTGATCGGCAATAACATATTTAAACAAGCTGCACTTGAGGCGAGTGACCGAGGACTTCTTTGGTGTAACACATTGGGCCGTGTCCCCCACAGGCAATTCCTTTGCAACGTCTTCCACATTGCAAATCCAATTACTGGCACAAAAGCAGCTGTTAAGCCAGATCAACAAGAACACAGGACAGAGAACCTGGAACAAAGAATTCTGACACAAGTCACACACGACGCCTTAAGCGTTCAGTATTTAAACACATCAAGTCATCCTGTCCGGCAATAGCAACCCACTGAGTGTTACCCAGGGCCGGTGTCACTATTTCCCCTTTTACAGGAGGGCCATTAACTGGTGGTGCCACCCATACCTTTTGTCCAGCATTCTCTGGTTCAGGAATGGGGGAAGGAGGCACTGACCGTTCCTCTGGAATAGCCTGTAGTTCAGAAGCGTGAAGAAGTCGGTGGAAAGGTGCACCTCCCTTTAAAGGGCGATGATTCAAATTATCGACTGCCTGCTGCAGCACATGGTACCATCCCTTCAGAGTCCCCTGTGGTGTTAACAAACGAATTTGTTCCTTCAATAAGCCATTCATCTGTTCAACTAAACCTGCAGCCTGTGAGTAATAAGGAACATGATGAGCCCATAGGATACTGTTGTCATTTGCCCAATCACAGATTGTCTTCCCAGAGAAGTGCGAGCCATTATCAGACTGAATTTCCTCTGATACATCATAACAAGAAATTAGATGGTTTAGTCCTTGAATAGAGCTAGCTTGGTCAGCTGTCTTGGTGGGAAAAGCAAAGACCAGGCCTGAAAAGGTGTCAACCATTACCAGGACATAATGCTTCCCATACATTCCGGCAGGGGACTGATATAGTCAATTTGCCAGACTGCAGCAGAGCGAGCTACCCTACTTATTCAGCCATGTGGACCAGGTGGAACGGTGCGGGACTTTACTAGCTGGCAGGCTGGACATGTACGTACGACCTCGTGGACATCATCCTGATGGACGGGTAAAGCATGTGTATGGGCCCACATAGATGATCCCTTCTCCCCCAGATGGCCACTCTGTTCATGCGCCCATCGAGCCAGGGGAACAGTATCGGCGCGACTGATCGTGGCAAGCTGATCTGCCACCGCATTATGTTGGGCCATGTTTGTCATTGCAGTATTATGGGCGTCAACGTGGTATACAGTTATCTCCCGATGGTGGGAGGCATCCCACAACAGCTGCCACAATTGTTTTCCCCATACAGGACGGTCATGCATCAGCCAGTCATTCTGTGGCCAATCAGACATCCATACCACAAGTCCATTAGCCACAGCCCAGGAATCAGTATACAGGCAGAGAGGGTGATCATGGGGGTCTAGTGGTAGGGTGACCGCCTTTAACTCAGCATACTGGCTAGAGCCACCATCCCCCTCCTCCAATAAGTGAGTTCCTGACTTGGGGTGGTATGCTACTGCCTTCCAATTCTGCTATCCTTGCACCCACTGGCTACTACCATCAGTGAACCAGGCATCCTCTTGTTCAGCTGGAGTGAGTAAATCATATGGTTTACCCCATTGAACTGGTGAAGGAGGTAAAGGAGGGGGCAAGGCGGGTTTAATGTCCTCATGAAGAGACGGAAGTTCAGCCACCTGTTCGTGTATGCGGCCCACCCCTTCAGGCCCACTGGTGGCACGACTCTGAATGTACCATTTCTATTTAACAATAGAAGACTGCTGAGCCCGTCCAATCTTTAAATTAGCATCATTAGCCAGGACACAGTTCATTATGGGGAGTGCAGGTCGCAACTGAATACCTGCATTGCCCGTCATTCTTTCCGTCTCCAGCAGGGCCCAGTAACAGGCTAGTAACTGTTGTTCAAAAGCAGAATAACGAGTGGCAGCCTCAGGCATAGTTCGTGACCAGAATCCCACCGGGACTCGGCGACCGTCTTGTTTCTGCCAGAGGCTCCAGGATGCCACCCGATCAGTGACGGAGACCTGTAATTCGGAGGGGGTGTTTGGGATGCGGGGGGAGATGGGCAGGGCCTGAAGAATAGCCTGCTTGGCGGACTGGAACGCCCTCTCCTGATCGTCACCCCATACAAAGTCTGTTTTCTTTCGTGTAACTTTATACAGAGGACGTAAAAGCAATGCCAAGTGTGGAATATGACGTCGCCAGTATCCCAATAACCCCAGGAAACGCTGGGTCTCCTTTTTATTAGCAGGCCTGGCTAGGACTGCGATCTTATTGCGAACCTTATCAGGAACCACCTGTTCTCCAGCATGCCACTGAATCCCAAGGAAAATAACCATCTGGGACAGGCCCTGTATCTTGGTGGGGTTAATGGCCCACCACCTCTGCATCAGGGCACCTTGGACATTCTCCATACCTTCTCGTATCATCTCTTCTGTGGCGCCTTGAATCATAACATCATCAATGTAGTGGTGGATCGAGAGGGAGGGCGACACTGGTACTGCCTCCAAATCATGGGCAATTAGGCTATGGCAAATAGTGGGAGAGTGTACATAGCCCTGAGGGAGGCGAGTGAAAGTATATTGGCGCCCCTTCCAGGTAAAGGCAAACTGATCCTGTGAGACCTCAGCTATAAGAATACTGAAGAAAGCATTAGTGAGATCAATGACAGCATACCATGTTCCCGAGTTTCCAGTAGCAATTTTTTTCAATAAGGGTAACAATGTCCGGGACTGCCGAAGCAAGTGGTGGGGCATGTTTATTTAAAAAACGATAATCAACTGTCATTCTCCAGGAGCAATCCAGCTTCTGGACAGGCCAAACAGGGCTATTGAAGGGCGACGTTGCAGGCCTCACGACCCCTTCTTCTTTCAAAGCATCAATGGTGGCAGTAATCTCCTCCTGCCCTCCAGGGAGGCGATATTGTGGAATGAATACAGGTTTTGAGGGGGGTGGAACCACCATGGGATCCCACTTGGCCTGACCCACCACTAATCTTTTTGTAATAGTCGGAATTCTGAATGCAAACCCCTCCCCCTTGGCTAGTATTAAGGGCAGTGGCCAACATATTAATACCCAGGATACACTCATCAGTGGCAGCTACCAATGTGGGAAGGGCCATCACCCACCGTGGCGTGGACTTTTATTTCCTTCGCCAGGGTGATCGCCCCTCCCATCCCTTCTATTCGAAATGCGGGTCCGTTCCAGAGGTCGGGGTTACCAGGAATCACTGAGTGCTCTGCACCAGTGTCAACCAAAGCCAACTATTGTCGATCATTACCCCGACCCCAGTGAATTGTTAATGGTATATAGGGCTGCAGATCCCTGTGTGTGCGCCGTGTCTCGATGGAGTAGACACGGGAATCCTACCCACATCTTCAGGCTTCAGAAGGGTTCAGGGGCTTGCAGGACCACATGCTATTGTTATCCTTAAGAGCTTGTTTAACCCATTGTTGTACCTCATCACGGGTAACTGGGGCAGGAGAAGCTGACTCGATAGAAGCAGCGGTGGGAGCAGAAGGCACAGCTGGGCCAAAAGGACCCAGCAGCTGGGGATTATGTTCCCCTGCCTTCCTCTTATAAAGGGCATACAGTACTGCAGTAGGTTTCCCATCAATATCACTTTTAGGTACGCCTAACTTTAACAAAGTTAGAAAAAGGTCCTTTCTGGTCAGTCCGTTATTAACAGCAGCCCCTCTCCTTTCATCCTGTCTGTCTGCTTTAACCTGGGTTGTACGTGAGTGGGTTTTACCTCCCAACTCCAGTTCTTGGAGTCAAGATAGGGCACGCACCACCTCAGACACGAGGAGCCCAATTAGTGGACTAGTTATGGACAGGACCAGTCCCCCCATAGTAGGTTGGGCTGAACGAACCAATCGGGTATGCAATCCGGCTGTGAATAATTCTTCATCGGGGCTCCCCCCATGCATCCACAGCCTCAGGCGCCCCGCATACAAAGCAGAGGCCATGGCCTGTTGGCGAATCATTGCTATACCCTCCTCTGGTGTGCCGCAATGGTTCTGCAAATGCAAATCCCAATCTACTGGTGACAGATACACCCGTAACAGGGCTTCTCCTAGGGTAGCAAGCAAATAGTCCACATCTCTCCTTCTGCCACGTAATTCGGCAGTGACTCGAATATCAGTAGTTAATTATCCTAACCCCAACAATTCCTCAGGGGTCAGGTATATGCTACCTCCCCCTTGCTCCCAAACACGCAGAAGCCAGGCCGCCAAAGTTTCTCCTGTCTTTTGCCTAAATCCATCTCCAATGGCGGCCAGCTCTTTTATAGTGAAGTCACGTATTGTTGTTGATTGTTCCCGACCCCTGTTCCCACTCTGGCACATAGGGCCCTCTGCCCAAGGGACGGGAGGCTACTGAGTCCATCCTGTTGAGGGGGGAGCCAACCGAGCATAAGCATGGGTTTGGGAGCCTTCCCCTGGGTCCACTTGGGAGATCGGGGCACCTGTCCCTTCAGTTTCTACAGTTACATCATCCCCCCCTTCGCCTTCATCTGCTTGGGAAGTCCGCTGCCTTACAGGGTGGGCTTGAACAGCAGAGGGAGAGGGGAGTATGCCAGGCACATGCCGGGGGTATCTGCATTATTACCATTATCATCATACCAGATATTCCCATCCCAATCATCAATTAGATCAGGATCATTGCCATTCCTTATCATGGCACGAATACGATGTGGATCAAGTTCTATCCCTTGCTTTTCCTTATTCGCACAGAGCTGCTGCCGGAGTTTAATATTATGGCAAATTGTTTGAATATGCTTATCCTCCCATTTTTTGGCTCGATCCTGACTGGTGCTAACAATTTTGCTCATCATTGAGCAGCGTTGTCGCATAGTTTCTACTTCCTCTTCTAGTTGTTTTATCTTATGTTCAGACTTCACTTGCTGCTGAACTAATTCAACTTCACGCTCAACGGCGCGGCGTAAGGCTGTGGCCAGCAGCCAAAAACCGTCCGTCAGTGTCCCCCGTTTTTTTGGAAACTTACTTCCTCAAAGGAGAGTGGCAACATGCTCTCCCAGAGGCGCACTTAAGGGATCTAACCTTTCATCCCAACTGATGGGTGGTCCCAACAAAGACAGCATGCCAAACCCATCATCTTTGGAAGTCCATCCCGGAATCAAAAACTGCTCAGGGCTCACCTCTTTCTTTCGGCGAAACACCTTGAGACCAATCCTGCTCGCAGCGCCAATTGTATTGGGTAAACTTGTACCTCTCACTTTGTTTGTTTTAGATTGGTCACAGTGTTTGAGCTACCGAAAGAAAACAGAGACACACACCGAGAGCAGTTCAGTCTACACAAATGTTTATTACAAATTCAAAGCAGGTTTCAAACTACAATATGTAAGCCCTGCCTAATCATACTTAACAACACCTGGACTGGTCCCAACTGCCGAAGCAAGGCAATGACGGCACACTTGTAATAGGTTGCCGGGGCGCCGGTAGCAGCTTCTTCACCTCCCCCGAGCGGGACGTTGCTCAGACTCTGGCTGTTCTTCCTTCTTGACAAGGGATGTTCCCATCCCTCAGAGAGTCTAAACTTCAGCAGCAGGACCACAGGCTTATATACCCCAAAAACAATTAATCATGCACCTACTCCCTCTAACATTTGTCAGTCAAAATCAAAGCTGAGCATACTATTCTACAATTTAGAAGATTAATTATTATGGAACCAGGATGTTATGATCTTCTGGTTTATCTCGTAGATACAAAGACTCATTAAAACTTCTTGAGCAAGACAGGTTGTGACCAATTCGTCAATTTCAGAGTGTCGTATTTGACAACTGCTTTCCCTGGGCCTCACAGTGGAATTCCATTTCAAAGTGTATCTTCAGATAAATCCCCATGGCTGAGTTTAATTACATCTGCTAATTCTGAAAGTAAGGTGACCTGAGTGTGGACCCAGTGTCGTCAGTTTCACATAAGCAAACAAGCATCTGAGCATATGGTTTTAATCCTCCATTACAGCACCTTTGTTGCCTTTCAGTTTAAATGTATTATTCAATGCTTTAACAATCAGTCATATTATATTTGTAAATAAATTGCGAACCAAACTCCGAAACAACAGTGGGTTGCAGAGAGATTCGGAGGTGGAAAATCGGAGGAAGTCAATGATTTTATTGTTTGCTCTATTTTGTTGTGGATTCCTTTTATTATATTTAACTTGACATGGTCAGTTCAAAATTATTTGTCCTGCAGCAATGTGGATACATGTTGCAATTTCTCAGTACCTGTACCAACACGTGCATTTATACATTGTCACAGAGGGCATTCAGGAAGCAGCTGAAGAATGGGGTAAAATATTTCTCTACATTAAATGGATGTCTTTGTCATTAACTCCACTTGCTATTACATTCATTGTTGAGAATTAACAAATAAATGTTGTAAAATCTTCATGCGTTTTGTACATATCATTAAAGGACGCATCGACATCATTGAACATCTGTTGCCTCTATTTCTCCTGATGACAGAACATTATTTGAGTGTGGAAACCATTCTAACAATTCAATCCTGGTGATATAGCAGTTTAGTTGGCAGAATTATATTTGAGTTTTTGAAATGCTGCTGCAATCCGTCAAGGGAACCGAAAGGTGTAGACATGATTGTGATATTAGGGGATTCAAATTCTACACCACTGGGTTATAGATATCTTTTAAATACGAGGAGGTGCATGTATTTTGGAGACTTAACTTGGAACATAAAAGCTCCTGTTAAGAAAGTGCTTTGGAAGTACCGGATTTTCATTTTAAAATGTCCAACAATGTGAACTCATTTATTCATTCCGGACATCCCCCTCCTTTTATCAGCACAGAATAAAAATACATGTGCTGAAGGAGAAGGCATTATAAACTGCTGGAGCTCAGACGGGTTGTGAATTCTTAGTTTAGCCTGGTCAAAGCCCTTGTGGTCCAAACAAGAGGAGCGGACTGGCTACCTAATATTTCACTTGAAATACGGGTAACTAAAAGGAACTCTGTGGTGACCTGAAAGAAAGAGGTTATACCTGGAAAACCCTGATAGTGCAAGTTTCTTCAACAAGACACTGACATAGCTGATCGGAAAGAGGCAGTTTGTGTCCAATGAGCAAAATATCTCTCTCTGAAAACCGACAAGAACCTTCCTGAGTGGTAACCATTTACCTTTCACATCAAAACCCTGTGTACTTCATAAATGTTAATTTCTGTGCACAGTATAAGAATAGTCTAGAACCAGTAAATTTGGAGGAATGAAACGTGAGATCGGACAATGAATTAAATAACTTTTCTGAACTTACACACACATTACATACACGTGCACTTAGAATTATAATGGGATGTTAGATTAGTTAGGATAATATTAGTAAGTTAGAGTTTGATCCTGTTTTCTTGTTTAAAGATAATTAAAATAAACTTCTCTTTAAGTAACCATTTGTCTTGGTGAATTTCAATTTCCGCTGGATTTTGGAGTCCACTGGGTTCATAACAAGGAGAATCCAATGGAGACAGAATCATCTTTCAGATAGGTATTCATTCGACATGAATCATTTTTTAAAAAAAATCATTTTGCAGGTAATATCTTCCCAAATGAGTGGTACCAATATATATAGAAAAAAAAAGAAAGGAACCCCCCCCCCCCACACACACACACACACACACACTTTAGCCAACTCTCCTGTGGAGAGCCATAAAAAAAGAAAAAAGAATATTTTTTAAAAATTAAATTTACATTTTAAAATCTAATCAATATTAATTTAAATTTAAATATTCCAAGTATAACAGCCACTTGCGAAATATACGTAATTTCTTCCATTATTAAACAATATTTGATCTTATTATATTAATATCAATCATATTTGTATATTTCCATGTACTAGCAGTACATCTTTTCGCTATAGATAAAGCTAAATATACAAAAGCAAGCTGGAATTTATCTAATCCCAAGCCTTTCGGAGGTTGCAAACTACCCAATAAAAATACAGTTTGATCCTAAACTATTTTAATCTTGTACAGGTATTCTAAAAACGATTGAATTTTCTTCCAAAACGTTAATACATGACCAAACAGCATGGAAAAACGTTCCAACCATATCACCACATCTAAAACACAAATCTGATTCATTAAAACCATAATTTTTAAATTTTTCAGGTGTCAAATATAATTGATGTAAAAAATTGTAATTAATTAGTGCATAACGTGCATTTATCAATCTAATTACACTATCATAACAGATATCTAACCAATCCTCTTCAGAAAAAAAAACAATATCTGCTTCCATTTAATTTTAAATCTATCCCAACCCTTTTTATCCATACCATCCTGTAATATTTGATAAATAAATGAAATAAAACACTTCTCTGAAACCTTCATAAGAGAAATCTCAAATTTAGATATTTTAGGTAAATTCATATCTCTACCAAACATACGTTTTACCAAAGATCGAATTTGATAATAAAGAAATAAAGAATTCTTATCAATACCAAAATCTTCCCTCATCTGATTAAAAGATAGAAACTTACCCTCTTTAAAAAAATCTCCCAAATTTTTCACATCTTTAAATCTCCAATGCAATAAACTTTGATTATGTATTGAAAAAGAAATAAGTTGATTATTATACAACAGAGTCAAAAACAAAAATTTGTTACAACAATATAATGTGCTTATACTAAAACATTTAATGAAGTTATGGATAAAGAAAAATAAAATGATAGGCTCCAGGGATAAATTAATGTTCCACCTAAACAAACATTGATGTATTTTAAATTCAAAAATACTTGCCATCTCAATTTTAGCCCAACTAAGAGGCCGTACCAAATCATTCAATGAACTAATAAATTTAATTTGGGCTGCTTCATAATAATTTCGAAAATGTGGTAAACATAATCCCCCTAACTCATATTTCCAAGTTAATTTACTCCAAGCTACTCTCGAAAATTTACCCCTCCATAAAAACTCCCTAATCATTTTATTCCAATCTCGAAAAAAAAATTTTCTAGTAAATATGGAATAGATTGAATCAAATATTGTATACGTGGAAAGATATTCATCTTAATTGTATTTATCCTTCCCATTAAATTAATAGGTAAATCTTTCCATTTAATCAAATCAGTTTTAACTTTTTTCATTAATGGAGCATAATTTAATTTATATAAAGATTGATAATTAACATTCAAAATTATACCCAGATATTTCATTCGATCAGTCCACTTCAAATTAACAATATTGTTATGAACTGAATAATCTCCTTCACTTACCGGTAATATTTCACTTTTTTCCCAATTAATTTTAAATCCAGAAAGACATCCATATTGTATTAAACATTCCCTCAGGTGCAATATTGACTGAGCTGGGTTTATTAAATACACCAATACATCATCAGCAAATAAATTAATTTTATATTCCTCATCTAAAACTTTCATACCTTGTATCTGTGCATTTTGTCTTATCAACTGTGCTAAAAGTTCAATCACTAACGCAAACGTGTATCAAGTTAATATGTTGTCTCATCGAGTCAATTTGGTATTGGTGCCTGCAAGAATATCTCTTTAGACAAGATTTATATCTGTGTCTCTTTGACTCATTCAGCAAGGCAACAGGCCAATTCGGCCGACAATTCAGTGCCTCGCAATTAGACCTCATTAAACTACAAACGGTGGAATGAAACCTGAACAAGCCCCCAACCCCCACCCCAAGCCTTAATAACAACGCGGGATTCGAACCACTGTACCAATCGTTGGTGCTGTAAAGGGTGTGGCGTTGAACGTGATTTTCCTTCTTTATTGTCTGATAAAAACCAGCGAGATTTTTTGATTACTTTAAATTGCACACGCTTATTCATTGAAATGTGTAGGCCAAAGTTCTTTCTTTTCCTTTTAAAATATGTATTGGAATTTAATATTTAAACAATTGAACGATACACTTATTCAATGTGCAATAAGCTTAAAATATAGGAAAATATTTCAAATATAAAAATTATTCAAAGAGCCCACGCGGATTGTGTTGTCAATCCGTCAAACAGAAAGAAATAAAAACCCAACACAAAAGGAAGAGAAAGTGAAGATATGAAAGTTAAACGTTCTTTTCGAATGAATTATAAACGAGATAGTTTAATTTTGGGCATGTGGACTCTTTGAACCACTTTACAATGGCAACCGCGTCATGCACAAAAGGAGGTCGCATTAATCACCTCCAACTCGCTCTCCAACGATCGTCGGGAAGGGAACCAGGTGAACGCTGTGAAATGGTAATGGAAATGTCCCTCTGCCTGTCGCTGAAAGAACCAATGTTCACTCATCGTCTCATCAGATTTTTTTTACTCTTTCGTATTTCTCAATGACGTCTCTGAAGGAAACAGACGTCCCCAGCAGGGAAACGGCTGCAGATTGCCACGTGATTAAAGTCGCTATTTTGTTACAGCATGGAAATCCCATACTGATGGTGTTACGAACTCGGCGTTACTTGAAATCAATTTGCCTCTTGCCATCGGGATTCAAACTTGCCTCTCTCCGCTAATTGTGCAGATCTTTTGTATAGAACCATAGAATATTCCAACACAGAAACAGACCCCTTCTACCCTTCTAGTCAGTGCCGGACAATATTTTGCCTATACCCACTGACCTGCACCCAGTCCATAGCCCTTCATAACCCTCCCATCCATGTATCTGCCCAGATTCTTCTTAAATGTTAAAATTGAGCCCGCATTCACCATTTCAGCTGGTAGCTCGTCCCACACTCTCATCACTCCCGGTGTGAAGAAGTTCTCCCTAAACCCCTTTCATCCTTAACCCATGTCCTCTAATTTGTATCTCACCCACCTACAGTGGGAAAAGCCCATTTGCATTTACTCAGTTTATCCCCCCCACCCACCCCACACATAATTGTAAACACCTCGATCAAATCTCCCCTCATTCTTCTAAGCTCCAGGGAATAAATTACTAACCTGTTTAATCTTTCCTTGTAACTCAGTTCCTGAAGTCCGGGCAACATCCTAATAAATCTTCTCTGCCCTCTTTCTGTCTTTTTGATATAGTTCCTGTAGTTCGGTGGCCTAAACTACACACAATACTCCAAATGTGGCCTCAATTATGTCTTATACAATTTTACCATAACATCCGGAATATATAGAAAAAGGACAGGAAGGAAAAGGGGCGGGGTGTGTGGAGCAGGTCAGAAATGGGAAGGGAACATTCATTATATTGGGAGTACTCGAACCCCCCAATAGCCCTCGGGCATGAGGAACAGATAAGGGGACAGATTTTGGAAAGGTGCAGAAATTAACTGGCACCTCCTTACTGCAGGGAGGTGAGATGGGACAGAATTTTTCAGGTGTGTCCAAGAAGGATTCCTTACGCAGTGTGTGGACCAGCTGACGAGAGGAGAGGCCAGACCAGATCTTGCCCTGGGAGAAAAAACCTGATCAAGTGACAGACCTCTCGGAGGGGGGGGAGTTGGTGTACCTAAAATACAGTGCTGGGGTTGCTGGTGGAAGATGGCCCAATCGAGGACCCACACCTCTCTCACCACGGAGATGAAACACCGACTGGGTTCCTCCAGCATTTCCTACAATCACAGCGTTTCACTCGGGGCCCCGGGCAGCCCTTTCAGGTAAAGCAACGTTTCACGGGAGTCGTCTACTGCATCCGTTTGTGGACTTGGCTCCATCGGGGAGACTGGACGTAGACTGGGAGATCGCTTCGATGAGCACTTTGGCGCTGTAAGCATAGCTGACATCGATCTCCCAGTTTGCCCTCCGTTCTTTATCCACCTTTTACCTCCTGCCTGTGGGATTGTGCCCTTGCCGCCTCCCACCACTTTGTTCGGGCACCTGCCTACATTTTGTCCGCATCTTGAGGAAGAACTCGAGCCAAAAACGTTGGTTCTGTATCTTTATCTTTGCTCAAGTTTGCTGTTTGACCTGCTGAGTTTCTCCAGCCTTGTGCTTTTATTTCATCGCTCTGTCTGCAGACTTGCGGATTTTACCCAACATTTAAAAGTAGAATGTTCTGGATGTGAGTGAGGGAGCAGGTTTATCTCGTGCACTGAAGGGACTCTACTGTAATGTCAGATGTTCTCTCCTCTTCGCCTCTCTCCCCCCCCCTCTCCCCCTCTCCCCCTCTCCCTGTCCCCCCCCTCTCTCTCTCTCTCTCTCTCTCCCCCCCCTCCCCCTCTCCCCCTCTCTCTCTCTCTCCCATTCCGCTCTCGCCTTTCCTCCAGTTCCCCTTCCCTTATATCTCCAATTTGAAACTTCCTTGCTCCGCTTGTCTCCGACTGCCTCTACCCCTGACGAAACTCCCAGCATTATTTTTTCTCGCGCTGACGTAAACATCCACAGATTTTTTTCCCAAAAACCATTTATTTTCAGAATTACAAGCGTTATATGAACAAAATATCTTCTAATGCTCGGTACGTTAATATGAACTTTTCCAATGTAGTGACGTCTACTCTTCATCTTCCTCCGCCGCCTTGTCCAGCTCGGAGGAGTCAATGGCGACCTCCTGGTAGTCTTTCTCCAGCGAGGCCATGTCCTCCCGGGCATCCTGGAACTCGCCTTCCTCCAGGCCCTCACCTACGTACCAGTGGACGAAGGCCCGCTTGGCGTACATCTTATCGAACTTGATGTTCAGGCGGGTCCAAGCCATGGAGATAGCGGTGGTGTTACTGAGCATGCAGACGGCGCGCTGGACTTTAGCCAAATCGCCCCCCGGCACCACGGTGGGAGGCTGGTAGTTGATCCCGACCTGTAGGGATGGGGGGAAGAAGAGGAGAAGGGTTCAAAAATTGGATTTTAATTTCTTGCCCAATCTTGAGACCCCAATGTGCGTTGGCATTGACTCCCCACAGCCCCCTGGCGCACACTTCACTGATCCCACTGCTCTACAACATGCCCCGACCCCTACGACGCTGCCAGATCCCTCTGCTACACAACCGTCCCCAATTCTCTCTGCTCCACTACACTCCCCAGATCCCTACAGTTCAGGTATAGTTCCGAAAGCTTTCTTGACTATAACAACCTGCGGCTCTATTGTTAAGGTGCTGTGTGAGCGATACAATCCACCCCATCACATCCTGTGCGGACAGATGGATTACCTAGAAGGATGGTGGGCATTCTACGGGTGGTATCCCGGCACATCAATCCATACTACCCTCCGCTTTCGGAGTCGACTAATCCCGGGTACATCAGTTCCTCCCTCAAAGATTCGTGAGAATATTCCGAGGGGAATGTCTGAATTGCGGAGATTGCCGGAGCAGCTTGGATCAGAGGACAGAGGGGGAGAGGGCGTGGGATAGTTTTAGGTAACGTTATGGCCTCGGCTGAAGGGGATATCTCTCGAACATTCGAGGTAATGTTGCAGCGATACAAGAACCCCGCTTGGAATATTGTACTCAATTCTGGGCGCCTCGCAAAAGAGAGGGTGAAGAGGCGATTTGGGAGTATACTATGTGGAGTGGAGAGCAGGACGTATGAGAATAGGTGGAATGAACTTGGATATTTTCTCCTTGCGGACGAGATGCGAACTGATAGAGGTGTGCACGATATTGCAAGGCTTTGATTGTGTGGACGGCCAGAGGCATTGGCCCCCTGGGCTGAAATATCTAGCACGCGGGGGGATCGTTTCTAAGGTGCTGGGGAGTCATGGTGGGAGGGGGATATGCAAGAGTGGGGAGTGGCTAAAGTTCGCTGCTGCCAACGGTGGTGGAGGCAGAAACAACAGGGTTTTGTAAGAGATGATTAGATGTCCCATGAAACCATCTAATCTCTTACAAAACCCTGTTGTTTCTGCCTCCACCACCGTTAGCGGCAGCGGAGAGAAATGGAGGGGGGTGCAGCAGGAAAATTTCAAGCCAGTGGTTTTCAAATCTTTTCTTTCTACTCCCATCCCACCTTAACCAATCCCTTTGCCGCCGGTGCTCTGTGATTAGTAAGGGGTTACTTAAGGTGGGATGGGAGTGAAAAGAAAAAGTTTCAAAACCACTGTTTTAATCGTACCTCATTGACTCGTGATGTGGACGGTTTCAGAGCTCCAAAGGAAATGGACCAATGACAATTTTTCTCAAGACGAATATTTCAGTGGCAATTGGGTCTATAACAGTGGTTCTCAACTTTCACTTCCCACTCACATCCCACCTTAAGCAACCCCTTACTAAGGTGGTATGTGGGTGGAAATAAAATGTTTGATAACTACTGTACTAATTAAGTTATTTGGTTGACACACCATTGTGGGCTGAATGGCCTGTTCTATCCTGTTGCATGTTCCGTAGGTTCTTGAACACTTCCTGTCCCGGTTAGCGGGGAATCCTTGCTCCATTCACGGAGGACACGCAGGATGATCCCATACCGTGCCCCCACCCAGGTCTACCCCTCTAGTATCCCACTCACCTTGAATCCGGTGGGGCACCAGTCGACGAACTGTATGGAGCGCTTGGATTTAATGGTGGCGATGGAGGCGTTGACGTCCTTAGGCACCACGTCTCCCCGGTACAGCATGCAGCAGGCCATGTACTTGCCCTGGCGGGGGTCGCACTTGACCATCTGGTTGGCCGGCTCGAAGCAGGCGTTGGTGATCTCAGCCACTGTCAGCTGCTCATGGTAAGCCTTCTCGGCCGAGATGAGCGGTGCGTAGGTCGTCAGCGGGAAGTGAATGCGGGGATAAGGGACCAGGTTGGTCTGGAACTCGGTCAGGTCCACGTTGAGGGCGCCGTCGAACCGCAGCGAGGCGGTGATGGATGAAACGATCTGGGCCATGAGGCGGTTGAGGTTGGTGTAGGTGGGGCGTTCGATGTCCAGGTTACGCCGGCAGACGTCGTAGATGGCCTCGTTATCCACCATGAAGGCGCAGTCCGAGTGCTCCAGGGTGCAATGGGTCACCAGCACCGAGTTGTAGGGCTCGACCACGGCGGTGGAGATCTGCGGGGCCGGGTAGACGGAAAACTCCAGCTTGGATTTCTTCCCGTAGTCGACGGACAGCCTTTCCATTAGCAGGGAGGTGAAGCCCGAGCCGGTACCTCCTCCAAAACTGTGGAAGACCAGGAACCCTTGGAGCCCCGTGCATTGGTCCGCCTGCGGGACAGGAAGAAACAGCAGATCCAGCACCATGGACAGCGAGATTCAGCCCAAACGAGCAGGCGCAGGTTTCTGGATGCATGGGGAAGGAGGGCGGCTAGGTGCTGGTCGCTGGAGCGCTGCTGCAACGGGCGTGTTGGGCGAGGGAACGGCCCATGTGCCATGGGTGGGAAGGAATGCTTCGGGTGAGGATGAAGATGATCAGTGGAACGACATGGAGGGGGAGGGGTGATTGCGAGGCAGTTGGGGAGGCGGGAACGGGTCAACGCGAGGGATGGGGAAGAAGACATCCCACTTCCAGAACCAGAAGGAATGGTTGTTTTATTTTGCGGAGTGGGTGGGTTGGACGGCTGGACAAAGACAGGGGAAGGGGGAGAGCGGGGGTGGCGGGACAAGAGAAAGGAAGTGGGGACGCGGCAGAGAAGGAGGGGGTGGGAGGCCCGTCAACCTCGGATGTGATTGATGGGTCGTTTGAAAATGTACCCACCACCTTGCGGACGCGATCTAGGACCAAGTCCACGATCTCCTTGCCGACCGAACAGTGGCCCCGGGCGTAGTTGTTGGCCGCGTCCTCCTTGCCGGTGATGAGCTGCTCTGGGTGGAAGAGTTGGCGGTAGGTGCCGGTCCGGACCTCATCTGAGGATGGGAGGGGTGAGAATGAAGGATTAACAGTGCCACACCCACCCCTTACATACACACACACACACACACACACACACACACACACACACACACACACTGAAACGTGAGCTGGAGACCGAGGCGGACTAGACCCACACGTCAGCATTCTTTCCCCCCACCCCCCCCCCCCACCACCTCACCCCACCTCCTCCACTCTCACCGATGACAGTGGGCTCCAGGTCGATGAAGACCGCCCGTGGGACGTGCTTGCCCGCCCCGGTCTCGCTGAAGAAGGTGTTGAACGAGTCGTCGCCTCCTCCGATGGTCTTGTCGCTGGGCATCTGTCCGTCCGGCTGGATGCCGTGCTCCAGACAGTACAGCTCCCAACACGCGTTCCCAACCTGGACACCGGCCTGGCCAACGTGGACTGAGATACACTCTCGCTATGGAGTTGGGGGGAGGGAGAGAGAGAAAGAGATGGAGAGCGAGAGAGGGAAAACAGAGATAAAGAGAGTGAGAGAATATAGGGAGAGAAGGAAATAGATAGACAGAGAGAGAGCAAGGAGGAGAGAGACACCGGGTCAGTGCGGAGTGCACCGTGCGATCCCCGCAGTGCCCGTCCCCTCCCACTCTCCAACCTCCCTCCCAGCCTGGGTCCCACCCTGATCCCGAGACCATTCCCTGCCCCGCCCGGGACCCGCGGCATCGATGAGGTTCCACCCACCCGGCTCCCCTTCTTCTCTGATTGGCCCGCGGTGGAGAAGTGGGTGGGGAGACTTCGTTTCCCCCAGATCGAACCCGGCCTTGGCGGGCTCTCCCACGTGGTCCTACCATGGTGTCTGGGTGTGCCCGCGACGCTCGACGTTCACTGGCCTCGCCCTCGCCGCTCGCGCTCTTTATACCCCGTCTCCCGCGCCGCGGGAGGCCGCCCTTTGATTAGACCTGACAGATGAATGGTTGCTTGGTGAGGTGTAAACAAAGTCACACTGCGATGGGTGGGCCGAATCCATCGTCAGGATGATTAATCAGCAGCTCCGGCCAATGAGGGAGAGACGCATTGTCTAACGTCATCTCACGGTCTTGCCCCTCCGGCAGGCAATCCCTGCGATGATCCCATTGGTCAATCCGCCACCAATCAGCGTCTCTGAAATACCCTTGCCATAATGGGCAGTGGGAGCGTGCGTCGACTGTTCAGCCCATCCTTTCCGCTACTATAATCAGGATCGTTGCTCGTCCTCTATGTCAACGCCAATTCGCTGTAGGAACTTCATTCCCCCGTGTCTAGAGGAGACCTAAGCCATTCGGCCCGTCGAGTCCGCTCCGCCATTCGAATCTGAGCTGATATCTGTTTCCATCCGTCCCCACTCTCCTGCCTTTGAGCTCCCGACTTGCCGCCTTAAATCTCCCCAATGACGACCTCCACAATTATCTGTGTCCTTACATGATAGTGTACCTACCGGGATGCACTTTGGAAGGTCGATCTTGAAAGTTAATAGCGGGATTCTTAACGGTGTGAAAGAGCAGAGGGACTTTGGGGTCCAAGTTCATTGATCTCTCAAGGTTGCCACGTAGGTTGACAGGGAAGTTAAGAAGGCTTATGGGATGTTGGATTTCAATGGCCGGGGGTTTGAGTTCAGGAGTCATGAGGTAACGTTGAACTCTATAAATCTCTAGTGAGACCATACTTGGAATATTGTGTTCAGTTCTGGTCACTTCATTACAGGAAGGATGCGGAAGCTACGGAGAGGGGGCAGAGGAGATTCATCAGTATTGGAGAGCGTGTCTTATGAGGCAAGGATCAGAACTCAGATTCTATCAAAGAGAGAGGGGGCAGTGTGTGCTTTTTCGTTATTATGGGTGGTGCTCGGACACGAGAGTTATGTCGACCTCCTGCTCTACTGCCTTAGAGCAAATCTCAATTAGATTTCAGATTTATTGTCAGAGTACATATAGGCCATCACATACAACCCTAAGATTCCTTTTACCTGTGGAAGTGGCAGAATTACCACTAATTGGTAGTGCCAAAATAAAACTGTACTCCGTGTTAGACATTTTAAAAAATCAATAAAGTGCATGAGTAAGGGTCCTTAAATTAGTCCCTGATTGGGTTTGTCATTGAGGCGTCTGATGGTGGAGAGGGGGAGCCGTTGTTCCTGAACCTGGTTTGGCGAGCCTTATGGCTCCTAGACCTCTTTCCTGATGGCAGCAGCGAGAACAGAGGTGTGCTAGGTGGTGTGGACGCTTGATGATCGTTGCTGCTCTCCGACAGCAGCATCCCCTGTACTCAATGGTGGGGAGAGTTTTGCCTGTGATGTTCTGGTTTGTGTCCACTACCTTGGAAGGCTCTATGCTCAGTTGTATTGGTGCCCCCTACCAGATCATGATACAGCCAGTCAGTACACTTTCTACCAAGTCTGTAGAAATTTGCCAGGGTTTCAGGTGTCAGACCAAATCTCTGCCAACTTTCGAGGAAGCAGGGGTGCTGACTTGCTTTCTTCATGATGTCCAGAAAAGATCCTACGAGATAGTGGCTCCCAAGAACTTAAATTTTCTCAGCCACTGCACCTCTGATCCTCCAATGTTCACTGGATCATACACCTCTGGCTTTCCCTTCCTGTGGTAGGTAGAAGGGTATGGAGATCTAGATCAGTACAGCAGGAGCAGGTATAACCTGCGGAGAGCTATCTCCAGGCGAAGTGGGGATTCAGCATGAAAACTGAAACAACAAGGGAACCTGTTACAAAACCAAATCCGGTAAAGTAGCCAATGGCAAAGCTTCTCTCCCAGAGCAAATCAACACCTTCTATGCCTGATTCGACAACAGTAAAAACCACTTATCTGCACCCCCACGTCCCCTGATGATTACGTCCTGTCCGTATCTGAGGATGACGTGCGGGCTGCCTTCAGGAGAGTGAATCCGAGGAAAGCATCTAGCCCAGACGAAGTACCTGGCCGAGTATTAAAAATCTGTGCTGGCCAAGATGTCTTCAATATCTCACTCCAGCAGGATGTGGTATCCTCCCGTTTCAAACAGACGTCAGACTAGGATCAGCCAGTCAGCCGTCATTATCCCATCTGCAACTGGGTCTGAACGCTTCAGCCAGGCTCTTGATGGAGCCAAGTTGAGGGGCCCTATTCTGGCCTCCCTTCATTGGCTGCCAGTATGGCTCAGAACTGATTTTAAAGTTCTCATGTTTGTCTATAAACCCCTGGATAGGCCAGCCCCCTCTTGGATCTCCTAACTCTTTATTCTACCTCAAGACCCCTCAGGTTGGCTAACTTGGGGGTGGGGGCTTGGCTGCCCCGCGCTCAACTCAGAGGAGATCGTGCCTTTGCTAATGCAGCCCCCAACCTGTGGAACATTCCTCCCTCCGTCAACTCGGCCCCTTCCATCAACTCTTTGCTATCCAGATTGAAGATGGACTTTTATTCATAACTGTTTTGAGTCGTCATATGTACCCGATTGTCATATTGTGTCCGATTCATTATATTCTGGACTTTAAATAGTTACCTCATTGTTAATGTCTTTTTGGCACTTTCGTCAATGGGAGTTTCACGTAAATCGGTGCGGACTAGAAGGGCCGATATGACCTGTTTCCGTACTGTAAATTGTTATATAAGAACTTGGTATATAAATAAATAAATAAGCTTAACTAAATGAATTTTTTTTTAATGAAACAAAATGGTGATATACTAGCACACGTGAGTTCTAGGAATTCAAGAAGCTGATTGCTTGGGAGTAAAAAGCTGTTGCCCAGTCTAGGCGTGCGGGCCCGAGTGCTACGATACCTCCTTCTAGATGGCAGAAGGGAGAAAAATCTACGACAGGAGCGTGAGAAGTCCTCGTTATTTGTCTTGCGCCTGCATCGTGTCTTATAGACGTCTAACGTGGTAGGAAGAGAGGGCGTGCGGTGGGCAGAATCCCAATGCAGGGAGACAGTCCAGGGGTCTATTTTGGTCGAGTAGTAGCAGTAGTCGTGGTCATTTTTATTCGCCAAGAGGCTGCGTGAGGGCAGTCGGCAAGAACAGTAACATGACGCTGGAAGGGGGCGATCATACACTGGGCGGCTCGGACCTGGTGCTTGTAACAACTTCTATTTCAAGACTGCAAAGGCAGAGCATTCGGTGCGAGTCCTGTTATCCCGCTGGGGTGCTTTAGAGGAAGCATAAGGTCACAATGATTTAGGGTGGAATTAACAATGGGGATCCGCTGTCTGCAGAGGGAATCCCGGGAATGCTCCCATCTTCTTCGGTCCGTGGACAATGGGAGTGAATCTGTCCTTAGTCAGCTTCCTGTCTGTGGCACTAAGAACGGTGCCAAAGAATTTTACTTCTTCTTGTCCGTTTATGAGGAGGGATGATGTGGCCAAAAGAATGCAGATCGTTCAGCAGAAATGGGGCGTCTGAGTCACTTTTACCACGGGATGAATGAGCCAGTAGTAATCTTAAATGGCAACGAGGAAGTGTTCAGGAGGGAGATGGATCAGCTTATTGAATGGTGTCACAACAACCTTGCGCTCAACATCAGCAAAATCAAGGAGATGGTTGTGGACTTCAGGAGGAAGTCAGGGAAACACGACCCAATCCCCATCGAGGGCTCGGTAGCGGAAAGGGTTAAGAACTTCAAATTAATGGGTGTCATCATCTCTGGGAATCTGTCCTGTAGCCTCCACGTTGATGCAATCACGAAGTAAGCTCGCCAGCGGCTAGACCTTGTGAGTGTCCGAGGAGATTCGGTATGTCCACCAGAGACTTCAAGTGTACCGTGGAGAGCATTTCTGGCTGATTGAATCACTGTCTGGTATGGAGGCGCCAACTCTCAGGACAAAAATAAATTCCAGAGGGTTGTTAACTTGGCCTGCGACATCACTCCATCGAGATTATCTACATGAGACAGCCTCTATCCTCAAAGACCCCACCACTCCGACTTCTTCACTCTGCTACCATCGGGGGAAAGATCCAGAAGCCTGAAGACGAGCACTCAACGGCACAAGGACAGCTTCTTCCCCTCCGCCATCAGATTCCTGAATAACCAATGAACTACGACATTGCCTTACTTTTCGTGCACTATTATTTTTATTTTTTATAGTAATGTCACAAGATGGTTATAATAGGAATGTTTGCACTGTGAAGCTGCCGCAAAACTCTGAGTTTCATAACTTGTTCATGACAATAAATTGTGATTCTGATTCTAAATGTCTGGCAGAGAACATTTGTGTAAGTGTGTAAGGCCATGCACAATGGCCAGTAGGTGGCACTAGAGAGTAGGTGCTCTGGTAGATAGCAGACAGTTCCACTGGAGGTGTGAAGGTCAGGGGTGAACTAGTCCATCAGATCAAATGCACAACCTGGGGGGGGGGGGGGGTTAATTGTCCTGAGCTAGAATCTGCTTCTTTGACAGCTTACATGGCTGGGCCTTGGTTTG
Source organism: Narcine bancroftii (assembly GCF_036971445.1). NCBI lineage: Eukaryota > Metazoa > Chordata > Chondrichthyes > Torpediniformes > Narcinidae > Narcine > Narcine bancroftii. The sequence continues at coordinate 206,791,072 of NC_091470.1, forward strand.
TCGTGCAATTGTGTTGCCAAACTGGCAGAGGGGAGCGAGGTGTGGAGGAAGTTCCTCACTACCTCTAGCCCATTTTCCACTGGCACACAGTCCCGGGAATTAATGGGAATTTTCTGGGACAGGGTCTGGTGGAAAAGGAGCACTGTGCAAACTCCAGCATCTAATGACATCATTTTAAACTGGGGATTAACTGCCTCGACCCCTACTCATATCCGCACATTTTCTGATGCCAGTGTGATGATAAATTCAATGGAAAAGGGACAGCAGAGAGTCACCCATTTCCAGTTGAAGGTAGAACACTCCGATCCCCAAGGATGAGTCGTGTACCAGTGAAGGGTGGCCCAGTGGAAATGGCACAAAGGGCTTCCTATCCCAGGACACTGCACACTGGGATGTCAGTGGAAAAGGGGCTTCTATGTGGAAGGATATTAACTATGTTGGGACACTGCGGGGAAGATACCGAGGGTTCCAAATGTGGAAATGCATTAGGACCCTAATGCAAGGTGGTTATAGTGATGGAGAGGGTCCCCCACTCACTCCATCACCAACCACAATCAATGTGGTGACCACTGACTACCATCTGGCATGTGTCATGGGGCCTTTTCTATGAGCTCTGTGACAGAGTATATAGAAATACTTTTGGGAGATAAATTGGGAAAGGTTAGAGCAGGTTACATACAAACACTTTAAAACAGATCTTATTTGAAATGCTGGAGTACACAGTGACATGTACACAGTGACTTTACAGAAATGTTGAAGAATGCCTTCAGTAGGTGTTAATTGGACTGATGTTGTGGAATAAATGGACTATTGTCTTTAAAGCAACAGAGGAAACATAGTGGCTTCTCAGACCTTTTTGCAGGAACTTTGAAGAATGCTCAGAGAGGTCATTGATGCTTTAGATCTAAATGCAACAGATGAATGAGAAGACTGGCTCCTATTGTTTGCCAGAGAAAGTCATGAGGTTTTGCAAGCAGAAAGAGTCAAACAGGCTGTCTCGGTCTCAGAGTGTGTGTGTGTGTGTGTGTGTGTGTGTGTGTGTGTGTGTGTGTGTGTGTGTGTGTGTGTGTGTGTGTGTGTGTGTGTGTGTGTGTGTGTGTGTGTGTGTGTGTGTGTGTGAGTGAGTGAGTGAGTGAGTGAGTGAGTGAGTGAGAGAGAGAGAGAGAGGGAGAGAGCGAGAGAGCCAACTGAAATAGGAATGACTGTCAAGAAGATACAGTGTGGAAGACAGCCTAGTCAGCCCTTGTGGTTCATGCAAGAGGAGAGGACCAACTGTCTAATGTTTCACTTGGAATAAGGGAAACAGAAAGGAACTCTGCAGTGACCTGAAAGAAAGAGGTTATTATCAAGAGAACCCTGATGGGGCAAGTTTCATCAGCAAGATCTTGAGGTGACTAATGGTGGTACCTCAGTTGTGGGTGTCCTGGAACAACAAATCTCTCTCTGAAAACCGACAAGAACCTTTCTGAGCAGTAACCATTTTCCTTTCAAGCGCCAAAGCCTGATGAACTTCATAAATGTTAAATTCTGTGCACTATATAAGAATTGCCTGTAACCAGTGAACTTGGAGGAATGAGAAGTGAGATTGGACTGTGAACCAAAGAACTTTTTTGAACTCGCATACACGTTACATAACGTGCACTTAGAATTAGAATGGGGTTGTTATGTTAAGTAAGTTATTAATAGATAAGTTTGATTCTATTTTCATGTTTAAAGATAATTAAAAGCAACTTTTGTTTAAGTAACCATTTGTCTTGTTGAATATCTATTGCTGCTGGGTTTTGGGGTCCTCTGGGCTTGTAACATTTTAAGGGAGCTCATCCTGGATCCCACTAATGTTAGAACCTGGCTATGCTCCTGCCTTGGCCACAGTCACCATTTGCATGGGTTCCTTGCCTCGAGTCGCCAACAGCCTGCATGTTCTTTAGGCTCTGAGCCCCTCACTCGCCTACCGCCCTGGTCACCATCCCAATGGGACTGTTCCTCTGCTTCTCCTTCTCAAATTGGGTGAGTGGTAGATAGTTTGCCCATTTTCTGGTGCCCTGCACCGGTCCTCATCTTCCCCCCACCCACAGAGTCTGCAACCCCTCGTGGCCACTGCCAAACAAAGGCACGGCCATCTTGGGCCCAGATGCCACGGTTGCAGGACTTCAAAGGGCCACTTAAAGCTTGTATGGAACCATCTGCAGTGGGACTGGCTATAGGGCCCTGCAAAGCTGCTCTGTGTCTCCTCTCCCCACTTCCCCTACCCCCCCCCCCCCACCTTGGTCTGCATGGGCTCCAGCAGCTCCACCATTATATTACAAATTTTGGCGGCTAAGTCAACACTTGAAGCACCCAAAATACACCCCAAAAAGAGGTCGTCCTCTGGGCCAGATTCAAAAATGGTGGCATTGACATTCGATCCAAAATACCTCTTGATTGGTTCCATGTCCCACCCTGACCCCATCCTACAACCATTTTTTTAAGATACTGGCATATTTTTTTAAAAATCCACTGTAGTGAACTCAATTTTTATTTTGCACTAAAATCGATTACCAATGGGGTATTAAACCAATAAAAGAATTCTAAAATTGGAAAAAAAAGACACATCGTACACATTTAAAATCTTTGAAAATCACGTTCCCCGTCACCTGAGGCAAACAACTCCGCAAGAACATCTGGGGTCTCAGTGTTTACACTATCATCGTACGGGTCCCAGTCTGATTCTAGTGGGTCAGCTTCAGCTTCGTCATCAGTAACCCAGAATGAATCATCTGTCATGCCTTCCATCACACCAGAGCAGTGGTTCTCAACCCTTCTCGTCCCACTCACATCCCACTTTAAGTATTCCCTATGCCATTGGAAATCTATTATTAGTAAGGGGTTAGTTAAGGTAGGGTGTGAGTGGAAAGGGAAGGTTGAGTATCACTGCTCCAGACACGATTGTGACTGAAATATTTTGCTTAAGAAAAATTGTCATTGGCCCATTTCCTTTGGAGCTCTGAAACCGTGCACATAACGAGTCAATGAGGTATGACTAAAACAGGGGTGTTCAAACCCTTTCTTTCCACCCACACCCCACCTTAAGCAACCCCTTACTAATCACAGAGTACCAATGGCATAGAGATGACTTAAATTGGGATGTGCGTGAAAAGATAAAGGTGAGAACCACTGGTCAAGAGATACTGCACCTTTTTGATTTGAACATTTTATTTCAGAAAATTTTTAAAAACATTCATAATCAATAAAACCACAAGTACAAATGTGATAAATACAGAAAAAAACGACCCTCATCCCACCACCCCACCCTCCTCCCACCAAACCTACCCTAAAGTATCAAAAAAGAGAAATGAAAAGAACATTAGAAGAATGTCAAAAATAAATATAAATCTCAATACTGCTAATAATGGAGCTGGGGGTGACCAAAGGGATGGGCTTTCAGGGAGTCCTTCAGATTTTCAAACCAACGTGTTGTAAATATGGGCTCCACATTTTCAAGAAAAATTGATATTTATGGTGTAAATTGTTATTGTCTTGAGTAATTCGGCCTCGCTGTTCAGCAGGCCATCTCTCCATCACCGAATCCATGCCAGGTTTCCAAGTAATGGCTGTGCATTTCCTAGAAATAGCTAAAGTCAATTGTTAAAATTCAGTTTGATATATAGTTAATCGTAATTTAGGTCTAATCACTTTAACATGACCCAACAGAAATATTGTTGGGTTCTGTGAGAGTTTTACCTTTAATATTTTCTCCAAAAAAAAATTTTTTTAACCTCTAACCAAAAAGGAATGGAAAAAGAACTGACATAAAAACATAAACCTGATCAATGCTGGATTTAATGTTTTTAATTTTTGAGTTTAACTGATGTAGAAAATTATATTGATTTTAATAATTTTCATCATATTTTCCTCACAGCCAGTCATTTTCATCTATACGTCTATTTAAATCAACCTCCCATCTTAATCTCAATTTATCAGTTCCTAATTTGGGAGCTGGTTTTTGAAGTGGTTTATACATCTCCAAAATAAATATATTTACACCACCCTTACATGTCAATAAAACATTTTAAAATTATTTAATTTGTTGCATGTATTAAAGACCATATACAAATATAATAGATCATGTATCAAAATTGATACATGCTTTTTCTAACTATTTTCTCCCCTCCCCTCCCACTCCAAAATCCCCATGTCATAAAGAAAAAAGAGAAAGAAAACAAAAGAACGAAAAGGAAGAAAAGAAAGACAGCGACTACACTGGATATAGTTCAAGATTGAAATTTATAGTATATATACCCTACTAATTCGAATTACATATAATTAAGTATATAATGGCGAGCTCTAATTCTATTTAAAGTTAACGACTAATTCTAAATCTATATATAGCCAAAGAGGAGTTGAAGTTCAAGGTGAATTATATAAATATAATACTGTTATAAGCTACAGCTCTGTGGGACCCATGGCAGAGGTGAGGTTAAAGCTGTCTGCAGGTTAGCTCAGAAAGAGCACGCTGTTCCCAGAAAGAATGATGCAAACCCCAGTAAAATGTAGTTAACACTGAGCTTCATTGGGCTCACAGCCCGGCTTTTATTCTCAAGCTGAGGGGTGCAGTCAAAGCTTCCTCAGTGCCGACTGGTGTATTTGCAATCTGCTTTCCTTGATAGGCTCCTTTAGTTGTGGCCAATTGGGGGGGGCAGCACCACGGGCCTCATGCAGCCTACTGGATCGTCACCCTCTTCCTCCATTCTGTGAGGAACCCAGAAGGGGCTGTGAGTGGCCGCCCCAGTACTGCAATTATATAATATTCATATTTATAACACCAACTGATTGCATATAATGGAGACCTCATTTTTGAGAATTTATCGTATCTATTCCTTAAATTATAAATGATAATTTCCAGAGGTATATCATGAGACTGATACCAGGGATGGAAAGACTTGCAAATGAAGAGAGGTTGGATAGTCCAGGCTTGCATTTTCTGGAATTTAGAGGATTGAGGGTGGATCATATATAAACATACAATATTCTTAAGGGATTAGACAGACTAGATGCAGGAAGGTTGTTTCCAATGCTGGGAAAAACCAGAACCAGGGGTCATAGTTTAAGGATAAGGGGGAATTTTTTTAGGACTGAGATGAGGGAAAATTTCTTCTATCGGAGGGGGGGTGGATCTGTGAAATTCTTTGCCACAGGAAGTAGTTGAGGCCGGTTCCTTGTCAATATTTAAGAGTAGGTTAGATATGGCCCTTGTGGTGAAGGGGATCAGGGGGCCTGGGGAGAAGGCAGGAACAGGATACTGATCAGCCATGATCATATTGAATGGTTGGGTAGGCTTGAAGGCCTAAATGGCCTCCTCCTGCACCTATTTTTCTAAGTTTCTATGTTTACACATTTCTCTGTGCCATCTGTCACATATCAATAATCCTACTGTCCAGGTATCAAATAAGGACCCAACTTATCAACCAAAAAAGCCATCACCTGATAAGGTACATTTTGAGACATTAAATATTTCCTTCACTCGTTGAAAAGTAATAAATTTACCACCTTCAAATAATCTTCTACTTTCTTCATCCCCATTTGACTCCAAATCCTCAAAACCTAATTATTCATAAAAAAAAAGGAAGATCTATTTTGATATAAATATTGTTGAAAGATTTTATTACTGTCTTCACTTTCCCTTTGAGCACGAAGTCACACAGGACATCAAGGGATGCAGCACCTATTCTTTGCCTTTGGTAAAGGATTTTTCAGCATTCAACATCCATTCTTAAATGCACACGATCTTTAAACAACAATTTGATTAAAACATTTGAACTGGTTAACCTTGTGATGGTGCTTCACCTACTGTCTCAGTCAACACACGAACAGTACCAGTACGATTGGGGGTCATCGTACACCACTGATACGAGCTAAAACAGTGTCATTCAGACTGAAGTTGGTCTCTCGTCCTGCCTGCAGGTCGTCTTATCCACCGAAATATATGGTACTTGATGAAACTGTCAGTGTGCTTCAGCACTGTTGCCAAACTAGTGAGATGGTGGGGTCTGGACATGGTGAGGGTGGTCTCGCTTTGTGTCCATAAAATCTGGGGCAGGGAAGGACTTGCATGTGAAGAGAGGTTGGATAGACCGGAATGGGCAGGACGGTGCGTAAACAGAGACTGGAATGGCCAAGACAGTGCGTAGAAACTGGAATGGGCAGGACGGTGCGTAAACAGAGTCCGGAATGGGCAGGATGGTGCTTAGAGACCGGAATGGCCAAGATGGTGCGTAGAGACCGGAATGGATAGGACGGTGTGTAAACAGAGACCGGAATGGCCAAGACGGTGCACAGAGACTGGAATGGGCAGGACGGTGCGTAAACAGACTAGAAGGGATCCAAAGATGAGATCTGGGCAAGGTGCTGGCAAAGAACAAGACGTCCCTGTGAAGAGGGCTGCAAGGCAATTTTTCTATTGAATTGCTAGTCTCGTCAGTGTAATTATTTAACTTTGAGTAGATCCTCTGTCTTTGGTCAGCCAGGGTTCACTGAGTCCTCATATCCTTGCCCTTTACTCTAACTTTCTATAAGAGTGAAACACGAAAATCTGGAGATGACATGATTGTAATCAAAACACAGAAATGCAACACAAACTTGACCGGTCTCACAGCATCCAGAGAAAGTATTACCCACCTTTCAGGCCTAAGCCCTGCTTCAAGGCATGAGTGAGTTCCCTGAACATGAGAGTCTCAGAGCATTTAGCATGAGCGGTTCCTTTGGTCATTCAGCCCTGGGAAGAAGCTGCTCATCAGCCTGATGATGCTGGCTCTGATCCACCTGGATCTCTTCCTTGACGGGAGCAAATGAAAGACAGTGTATGGGGTGGAAGGGAGTCCTCAATGATTTTGGGCACCCTCTTCAGACAACGATCCTGGGGAGATGGGGGGGAGGAAGACTCCAGTGGTCCTCTCTGCCGCTCAGATAGTCCTGTGGATTGTCCTCGGATCCATTTCTCTTAAATATATTACTCAGTTGAAATATTTAAGACAAGGTTGGATAGATTTTTACATAATCAGTGAATTAAAGGATATAGGGAAAAGGCAGGTAGGGGCAGATAAATTGATCCTCAGATCAGCCATGATCTCATTGAATGGCAGAGAAGGCTCGATGGGCCGACTGGCTGCTCCTATTTCTAATGGTCTCTGTTCTCAAGTTGCCCTTCAATCCTGAAGTTGTGCCCTCTTGTCCTAGACTCTCCCAGTGGGAAATATACTTCTGCTCTCTCCACACCTTTCAACGTTCAATGTTTCAATGAGATTTCACAGCCACCCACCCCCTTCCCCCATTCTCCTAAATTCCAATGAAAACCAGCTCCTAGTAGCCCTTTCATTCTTGGAATCACCCTCCAGACATCAGCACATCCTTTCGTGAATGAGGGGTCCCAAACTGCTCACAATCCTCCACGTGAGGTCTCCCCAGGACCTTATAAAGCCTCAACATCACATCCCTGCTCATGTCCTATTCCCCTTGAACTGAACGGCAGCATCGCATTCTTCACCCTCGACTCAACCTGCGAGTTTCCCTGCACGAGGACTCCCAGAATTCTTTGCATCTGGGGGTTTTCAATTTTCTCCCCATTGAGAGAAGTCTGCCCAAGTATTTCATTTCATAGAGTACCCGTGGCCCGAATACGCCTGGGATTGTCCGATCTCAGAAGTTAAGCAGGTACAGGTCTGGTCAGTATCTGGAGGGGAGACCACCAAGGAACACCAGGTGCTGTAGGTTTCTGTGAGGAGCACTGGACAAAAAGTGGTGACTCTCTGTTTGCCTTATGGTTTAAAGGATTTCATGTACATTACATTCTAAATGTTGTATTACATGACAGTAAGAGAATCTTTACCTTCATTTTCCACTTCTCCGAGTCTGTCCATCTTTCTGCAACCCACCCCCCCCCCCACCCCCACATTTCCCCAACACCACCTGCTCCTCCACCTACCTTCTCATCATCTGCAGCAAAGTAGAATGGTGATGGGGGTGTCCAGCCCACGTTCATTTGCCTGTGAAAACCATGTCCAAATAAATCCCAATTACTTGGCTAGTTGTTGTGGGAAGCAGCGTCTCTTTCTAATCTTGTTGTGATGCAAAAGGGACATTGCGAGTCAACTCAATCTTCACTTGGGAAAGGCAGGTGACGTCTTAAAGCTGAGATTAGAAGATTTTAAGGATGTTCTCGGGCAGCTAAAAAGATGGCCAGTGTCCACAGCATCCAACTTCCGTTGAACCGGAGCCACCCAGACCTCTTCTCTCAAGTTCTGTCAGCCCCAGAACTTGGATCAGGGACTCGCTAACACTCCGCAGGGCCATTCCAGCCATCTCATGTGGTTGGAGGAGGGGGGGGAGCATGGTTGATGAAGGAGTGAAAAGGTCACACCTCTACTCATGTGACAGGGGGTCAGAAGCGAGGTCTGAATCAATTGGAGGGTGCTTGAGGTTGGAAGACACTGCATGGCAAAAGGTGGAGACCCACTCTGATAGGGGCCTCCCAAATCAGCGCTGTCTCTTTGGAACCTGCCCAATTATGTGCATTCCAGGGCACTGCCATTCTCGTACGTCTCTTGAGCAGTTTTGAGCTCCTCATTTAAGAAAGGAAGTGCTGACATTGGAGATGGCAACTAGAGTAACAGAGCAGATAGTGGAGTGGAAGAGGAAAAAAATGACCTAAAGTCAGAAATCAAAGGGTTCAATGGAGTAGAAATGTATTCAGGTGCAGCTACGGCAGCAACATGACAGAGGACTGACTCAGATCTACAGGCTGATGCCAGAGTCTGACATCCAGTGCTGCTGGAAGATCATCAACTCGCTGAAAGACATCCTTCGGTCGGCCTGTAATCTGTTGGTCTTTCAGTGCACATAGACATCGGCATGGAAATGCTGCCAACAGCATTGGGCACTGTGGGGAAGAGTCCTCCCATCGCCGGGCATTGAGGGGCCCAAACTGGGTGGAAGCCCCTCAAACAATAGAGGGTGATTACTGAAAAGAGTCCAGTGGTGGGAATGGAAGGGGTAAAGAGCCTATTATATATAGATTGATGGACAAGATACTCAAGCATGTGAAAATACTTCAGTTTACTTTTTTGTAAATAATTTATTGTTAAGTCTGTTCATGGAAAAAATGGAGGCACGACAAGCTCCTACAAGAAGAATGGCAGCTAGCTCAGATGAAGCAGCAGGAGGGTTCCCTTCCTGGGTGGGGAAGCCTGCCCTCTTTGTCTGGGCAAAGGCAGTGGGAGCTTCCCCTAAAGCGGGCCCACGGCTGAAAAATCTGCCATTAAACAGCATGGGTGTGCAGAAGAACAAACTCCAGCTCAGGAGCCGAGGCTCGGTAAGTGGTGAGGGTCAGAATCAACTTTTATCAATGGGGGGGGGGGACAGGGGGTTAATGGTGAGAACCGTGGTGTTACAAGTGGTGCTCAGAATGAAGACAGTAGAACACAGAAACAGGGTGTGCGTGCACCGCTGCAAGTGCCAGGTTTCACACTTGCAACTCCATTAGGGTTGCACTGGACATGAGCATTACATTGGACAACGAAGAGTTCGCTTCCTGAGCACTTTTGGGTGTATTTTATGGATTTTGAGCTGCTGATCATGAAAAGTCACCTTAAAATGTTCCTATCAGGTACTTTTTTTCAAAAGATATAATCTATTCTTGGGATTTCCTGTCATATTTTAAATCAGTGGTTCTCAATCTTTTTACCACTCATCTATAATTATCTCTTACTAACCACAGAACACCTATGATATAGGATTCCATTGGTGCTAATAAGATGGAAAGAAAAAGGCTGAAAACCACTGTATTGTCTACATCAAGCGTTTGCAACCATGAAATGTAACATGTCATTGAAAACTCCTTTTCTGCATTTGCACTTGGACCTTTTCCCTGCTGATCTTGGTGAAGTCAGTGACGAACACGGTGAAACATTTCACCAGGACATTGCGACTGTGGAAAAGTTGTATCAGGGCAACTGGAATCCTTCGCTGACTATTGTTGGACGCTGACGTGAGAGGCATCAAAAAATGAAAATCAGCGGCAAAACATTTTTTCTTCGATTGAACCAACCCAATGTGTCAGCGTCATTATGTGATTAAATATGCTAAGTCAAAGTTAATTCAATATTTCTCCAACTTCCGTTTTACAGCAAATCTGAAATTATCTTTGTGTTTTGCTTGAAGTTGTCTATCATTTTCAGGAAGCAAACCTCATGAAAAGATTTGTTGTCCAGCATAATGTGATAAATTGGATCAATAGGTTTGCAGATGACACTAAGATTGGAGGTGTTGTGGACAGCGAGGAAGGTTTTCAAAGCTTGCACAGGGATCTGGACCAGCTGAAAAATGGGGTGAAAATTGCAGATGGAATTTAATGCAGACAAGTGTGAGGTGTTGCATTTTGGAAGGACAAACCAAGGTACGACATACATAATAGGTCACTGAGGAGTCTGTTAGAACAGAGGGATCTTGGAATAGATATAAAAAAATTCCCTGAAAGAAGCATCACAGGTGGATTCGGTTGTAAAGAGAGTTTTGGCATTTTGGTCTTCATTAATTACACTATTGATTATTGGGATGTTATGGTAAAGTTGTCTAAGACATTGGTGAGGTCAAATTTGGAGCATTATGTGCAGTTTTGGTCACCTAACTATTGGAATGATGCAAGATATAGTGCAGAGAAGATTTAAGAGGATGTTGTCTGGATTTCATAAACTGTTAAAGGGAAAGGATAAATAGGTTAGGATGTTATTCCCTAGACCATCAAATAATGGGGGATTTGACAGAGGTGTCCAAAATGATGAGGGCATAGACAGAGTGAATGCCAGCAGGAAGCAATCCTTCTGGCAGGAAAAAAAAGTTGTCCAGTGTTATCAAAGAGGTACAGAGGGTGCGAATTAAACAAAAAGTCTGCAGTGCGTTTGCATATTGCAGTGAAGGCAACAGTGAACCTTTAGAAAGCTGTGGCTGAGTCTCAGACAGAGTATGGTGTCCATTTATGGCTTTAGAAAGGGCCTGGTTTAGAATTCCCCCAAATCCCAGGGACTGGACACTGCTGTGGAGCAACTGGGTGACCTGGAGATGTTATAGGACATTACAGCACAGTAATGGCCCATGATTTACATATATACACCAACCCCACCACCACCTCATATCTCCGACCTCTCCATGAAAGAGCGAGGAACCAATGGAAGGCGATCAGCTTGGAAATAAGTCAGGGGGATCAGAAGAGTGGAGGGTGAGTAAGAATGGCCAAGGCAGGAACACGGAAATGCAGAACAAAACCAGGACACGTTGGACTCACTGGGCAGGACATCCAGCTATAAATGGTGGCAGGTCACTATGGTAACATTAAAATATATAGTCAGATTGCTAGGGGAGAAAGGAAATGGAAAGGTACAGCCGGGTGTGTGTGTGTGTGTAAATGTGTTTGTGGAGGTAAATGTGCATGTGGTACAACCACACCTGGTGTGTGTGTGAGAAAGTATAACCACGCCTCATGTGTGTGTGTCTGAGTATATGTATGTGGGGGTACAACCACACCTTGTGTGTAAATGTGTGTGTGGAGATATCACCACAGCTCTGTGTAAATGTGTGTGGAGGTATAACCACACCTGTGTGTGTAAATGTGTAATATAACCACACCTGTGTGTGTAAATGTGTGTGTGAAGGTATAATCACACCTTTTGTGAGTGTAAATGTGTGTGAAGGTATAACCACACCTCTTGTGAGTGTAAATGTGTGTGTGGAAGTATATCCACACTTCTATGTGAGTGTAAATGTGTGTGTGGAGGTATAACGCCTGTGAGTGCAGAGGTATAATTTTACCTGCATGTGAGTAAATGTGTGTGTGAAAGTATAACCACGCTTCTTGTGAGTGTAAATGTGTGTGAAGGTATAACTGCACCTGCGTAATCCTGTGCATGAAATCATGCATGATGGGGAGGTACAGCTAGAGTGTGTGAAAATGTGTTTGTGTAAATATGCGTGTACCCAAATGTGAGTGGAAGAATGGAAATGTAGGTAAAAAATTTGTTGCCTTTAAACACAGTAAGAGGTTAGACGGTCAGGAGGAGCAGGGGAATCTCTTATTTTCTGGACGAGTTCTCGAGCTCCAGAGAGCACATGGAATGAGTCTGGCTGAATCCTTCTCAATGGGCCAGTATGAACTTGACAGCTGAATTGCCTTGGTCTGCATTGTGGCCATTGGGTGCGGTGGCCTCTCTGGCCACGCAGTGCTCCCGAAGTCCAGACAAAGGTGCCTGGGCCACCGCAAGGCAAAGGTCCCACGAGTCGCTGCCGGACGTTCATCCTTCCCGATGCCAAGCGCCCAGTGCCTGGCACCTCACTCTCCCTCTCCCACTGCTCGCCGCACTTGTTCCAGCTGCCGCACTGTCTCCGCCACCCTCAGCAGTCCGTCCTCCTCCAGGATGTGATGGCTCTGGCATAGAGCCTCCTGAGGGGAAAGGGAAAAGTCAGGGCGCCTGGCCAGCCCCACAAAGCACAGCTGGGGGTGGGGGGAAGGGTCAAACCAGCCTGGGGACAGTGATGCAGGAGCAGCAAGCAGTGCTGACAGGCACGGACTAACGATGAAAGCTGCTCTGACCAGACCCCCTCCACACCCCCAGCTGAGGAGGCTGTATCCAAATGGGCTCTACTGTCTGGAACGCATTTCCTCGGGGAAAGGGGGGAGGGGAATGGTTATGGTCGGCGGGACCCTGGTAGCACCTGGTTGGATCTCAGGAAACTGCTTCCAGCACCTACTTTGGGGAGGCGTAGGTGGGAACGTGGAGGGAGGGCATATCAGAATGGGGATATGGTGGGGGGGAGAACGGGAGAGGATGGGTAGGGGGGTGAGTGCTGGGGAGAGAGAGGGGCGTCGGAGGGGGGGAGAGAGGGCGTCGGAGGGGGGGAGAGAGGGCGTCGGAGGGGGGGAGAGAGGGCGTCGGAGGGGGGGAGAGAGGGCGTCGGAGGGAGGGAGAGAGGGCGTCGGAGGGAGGGAGGGCGTCGGAGGGGGGAGAGAGGGCGTCGGAGGGGGGAGAGAGGGCGTCGGAGGGGGGAGAGAGGGCGTCGGAGGGGGGAGAGAGGGCGTCGGAGGGGGGAGAGAGGGCGTCGGAGGGGGGAGAGAGGGCGTCGGAGGGGGAGAGAGGGCGTCGGAGGGGGGAGAGAGGGCGTCGGAGGGGGGAGAGAGGGCGTCGGAGGGGGGGAGAGAGGGCGTCGGAGGGGGGGAGAGAGGGCGTCGGAGGGGGGAGAGAGGGCGTCGGAGGGGGGAGAGAGGGCGTCGGAGGGGGGAGAGAGGGCGTCGGAGGGGGGAGAGAGGGCGTCGGAGGGGGGAGAGAGGGCGTCGGAGGGGGGAGAGAGGGCGTCGGAGGGGGGAGAGAGGGCGTCGGAGGGGGGAGAGAGGGCGTCGGAGGGGGGAGAGAGGGCGTCGGAGGGGGGAGAGAGGGCGTCGGAGGGGGGAGAGAGGGCGTCGGAGGGGGGAGAGAGGGCGTCGGAGGGGGGAGAGAGGGCGTCGGAGGGGGGAGAGAGGGCGTCGGAGGGGGGAGAGAGGGCGTCGGAGGGGGGAGAGAGGGCGTCGGAGGGGGGAGAGAGGGCGTCGGAGGGGGGAGAGAGGGCGTCGGAGGGGGGAGAGAGGGCGTCGGAGGGGGGAGAGAGGGCGTCGGAGGGGGGAGAGAGGGCGTCGGAGGGGGGAGAGAGGGCGTCGGAGGGGGGAGAGAGGGCGTCGGAGGGGGGAGAGAGGGCGTCGGAGGGGGGAGAGAGGGCGTCGGAGGGGGGAGAGAGGGCGTCGGAGGGGGGAGAGAGGGCGTCGGAGGGGGGAGAGAGGGCGTCGGAGGGGGGAGAGAGGGCGTCGGAGGGGGGAGAGAGGGCGTCGTGGGGATGGAGCCTTTTCCCTCCTATTTTTCCCCCACCCACAGCACCCCGCAGGAATGCACCCTCCCTCACCTATATCTATGGGCCCCTAGGGATTCATCCACTTCCGTCGTCCAGGACTTCACCCAGAGCAGAGCCAAGCCCCCATCGCTCTGCCCGGGGTGGGGGTGCAGGAGCAGGGAATGTTGAACAGGTGTAATCCAGCAGAGAGCACAAAAAGGAGGCAGACAAACCCCTACCCTCTGGTAGATCCCTCAAATCGCAGAACTTCCTCCATCTCCCCCAGATGTCCCCATTGCTTTCTTGTAGAGATCCCTCAATCAGTGCAGCTCACTCCACCCACCCACCCTCCCTGCCACGATATCCACCCATCCCATGATATCAATCTCCCACTCACCCTGGAGCTTCCTTGCTCCACCCCACCGCCATAACACACTGCTGAACAGCTAAGGTATGCATTTTATTCAAAGGCACGGAGTCCATGACGCAGCCCACGGGATATTTACACTGTACAGACCCCCCCGGGAGCAGCTGGTTCCAGATACAATAAATTACATCAGGGAAGGGGGTTTCGGAGGTTTCAAGGGGAATGGGGACCTTCAGATACCTCTGGGGCCCTGCTCCAGGGGATCCCCCATCCATTGGACCCACTGAACCTGGCCTAATATCACCCGACCCCTGGGACCCTAAGACACCAGCCCAGGCTCTTCCCCACCCATGGGACCCAATGTCCCCACTCCCTCACCCACCCTGTCCCACTGCTCTAGCCACTGATCAGACACCCATGGGGAACGAGGGAGTCTCAGGACCGGGCTAGGGTCCGGGCCCCCTCCGTTCCACCCCCCAACTGCTAGAACACTGGCACGTTACAATACACCAGGTAAAGCAGCGACATGACACAAACGTAGAAGGTGGCGAAGCCGGCGAAATGGTGGGCCAGGCAGCCGGAGTCTTGCTCGGCCCTTTTCAACACCTCCTGTACCGTCCGGTGCAGCCGACACACACGGCCCAGCAGAATGTCAGACGGCAAGCACAGGTCGAGCTGTGGGGATGGGGAGAGAGAATAGGCAAAGTAAGGTAGAGGGGGGCAGCGGGAAGAGAGCAGGGGGAGGGGGGGGCCGAGGGAGGGGGGGGCCGAGGGAGGGGGGGCCGAGGGAGGGGGGGGCCGAGGGAGGGGGGGGCCGAGGGAGGGGGGGGCCGAGGGAGGGGGGGGCCGAGGGAGAGGGAGTGCAGAGGGAGAGGGAGTGCAGAGGGAGAGGGAGTGCAGAGGGAGAGGGAGTGCAGAGGGAGTGGGACAGAGAACAAACATTATGCGCTGAGTGCAACACACAGGACAGTAACAGAAGCTTCAAACTCAGCACAATTCCAGTCAGCTCCCCGCACCGGAGCCCGCCCTGGGCCGGCCGGAGCCCGCCCTGGGCCGGCCGGGGCCCGCCCTGGGCCGGCCGGGGCCCGCCCTGGGCCGGCCGGGGCCCGCCCTGGGCCGGCCGGGGCCCGCCCTGGGCCGGCCGGGGCCCGCCCTGGGCCGGCCGGAGCCCGCCCTGGGCCGGCCGGAGCCCGCCCTGGGCCGGCCGGAGCCCGCCCTGGGCCGGCCGGAGCCCGCCCTGGGCCGGCCGGAGCCCGCCCTGGGCCGGCCGGAGCCCGCCCTGGGCCGGCCGGAGCCCGCCCTGGGCCGGCCGGAGCCCGCCCTGGGCCGGCCGGAGCCCGCCCTGGGCCGGCCGGAGCCCGCCCTGGGCCGGCCGGAGCCCGCCCTGGGCCGGCCGGAGCCCGCCCTGGGCCGGCCGGAGCCCGTCCTGGGCCGGCCGGAGCCCGCCCTGGGCCGGCCGGAGCCCGCCCTGGGCCGGCCGGAGCCCGCCCTGGAGAGGTTGGGCTCATCCAGGATCCTGAGGTGGGGTGGGCACCAGCTGTGGTGGTGGGTACCCCTAACCTGGTTGAGCAATCCTGAGTGTGATCCGACACTCTGTGTTACCCACCATGCTCCCTCCCACGATCTCGGGCTGATGATCCCCTACCTGAGGAACTCCCAACTTGCGGCAGGCTTCCAGAAAACTCTCCACATTCCTCCGGCACTTGGCGAGACTGAGCTGAGGCTGGAGAGAGAGAAAGAGAAAGGGAAAAAACGAGGTAACGGAGGATGAGGTGGTGGGGAGGCAGTTCATGGAATTGTGTTTTTGGGGAGTAACATGCTCTTCCTCCTTCGCCCCTCTACCCCGTTCTCCCCAGGCCCGCCATTGCTGCCATGTTCATTACTACACTTCACATCTTTCCACATTGCAACCTGCACGACATGATCCCAACACCCCCCCGCCTGTGCACCCTTCCCCCTCCGATCTACCACACTCACCACGGCAGGAGAGGGGGTGTGTATAATGGTGATAGTGCGAGGTCGGAGATGGTTCACCAGCTGGCAGAGCATCACTCCGTTATTCAGCGCCTCCCCCAGATCCTCAGGCAAGGAACGTTTCAAACGCCACTCGATACTCTGACCAAAAACACAGGTCCATAGGATTAGAAATGCCATCGTCCCTCTCGCGCACCCACCGTCCCATATCTTTCTCTCTCTCTCACACTCACACTCTCTCTCTCTCACTCCCCGTCCCGCACGCGCGTCCCTTCACGTCCCATCTCCCCCACCCGCACGCGCACCCCGTCCCTTCTCCCCGCCCGCGCGCGGACCCTGTCCCGTCTCCCCGTCCCGCACGCGCGTCCCTTCACGTCCCATCACCCGCACCCCGTCCCGTCTTCCCCGCCCGCGCGCGCACCCCGTCCCGTCTCCCCGCCCGCGCGCGCACCCCGTCCCGTCTCCCCCGCCCGCGCGCGCAACCCGTCCCGTCTCTCCCTCGCGCGCACCCCCGTCCCATCTCTCACACACTGTCCCGTTTCCCTCTCTCTCTCATACACACATCCTGTCTCCCTCTCTCCTACACACATGTCCTCTCTCTCTTTCTCTCTCATTTTCACACACGTCCAGTCCCTCTCATGCACAAGTCCCCTCTCTCTCCCTCTCATACACACATGTCATGGAAAGCCATCCCACATATATTCCATATAATTTTCCCCAAAGTTGCCTCGATCAACCTGATTCACCTAGTCTATGTGCATGTAAAAGACCCGGCTTTTACTGCTGTTCTCTCCTGACATGGTTGTAATATTTCATTTTTTTTGCTTGTGCCACTGTAATGTTATTAAGGGTGGGCTATAGACAACTCCCACCAGTGATTTTCTTCCCCTTCACCAATCCTAATCCAAATGGATTCAACATTTTGATCCTTAGATCTTGATGCAAGATCTCTCATTATTGCCCTGATCTCATCCTTAACTAACAGCGCTACCTTACATTCCTGCCTACGTTTCCTTATCATTTGATATCCTTAGATATTTAATTGCCAATCGTCTACACATTTCTGTGATTGCCACTAAATTCTACTCTTTTCCTACCACACCGTCACATCGTACATTTCCAGGTCAGGTACAGAAGTTCCCTTTGCACCATCCCATCACACATTCCTGGGGTCAGACAGAGTGAAGTTCCCTCCACACATTCCAATCACACTCCCAGGGTCAGTCAGAGAGAGATGGTCCCTCCACACCATCACACACTCCTGGCGTCAGAGCGAAATTCTCCCTATATTATGCCATCACACACCTGAGGCCCAGACCTATCCTTCTCCACAATTAACTTTAAACTAATGGTGTTATGATCACTGGACCAAAAATGTTCCCCTACACATACATCTGTCACCTGTCCTGTTTCATTCCCTAATACAAGATCCAGTATTGCCTTCTCTCTCGTTGTTCCCCTCAATAAGTATACTATTTTGTATACTGTTGGGGAGGCAACCTTCCAGAGTTTGGTCCTGTGGCTATGAAGGGAAGAGAGGTGAGCTTTAGTGATAGGGGATTCCATAGACAGACAGATAAGAGGTTCCGTGGAAGATATTAGAGTATGGTATGTAAATTGGTATGTTGCCTCCCTGGTGCCAGATATCTCAGATCCGGTTCATGGTATTCTCAGGAGGGAGGGTGAGCAGCCAGATGTTGTGGTCCATATAGGGACCAATGACATGGTTGGAACAGTGAAGAGGTCCTGCAGGGAGAGTCAGGGAGTTAGGCACTAGGTTGAAGGACAGGACCTCCATGGTTGTGATCATCTCAGGTTTGCGACCTGTGCCACGTACTAGTGAGGTTAGAAATAGGAAGATAATGTAGCTTAAAGCGTGACTCAAGACGGCGCAGGAGGGAGGGCTTCAGATTTCTGGATCACAGGGCACTCTTCCAGGGAAGGTGGGACCTGTTCCAACAGGACGGCTTGCATCTGAACTTAAGGGGGACTAATATCCTTGCGGGAAGGTTTGCTAGTGCTGCTCCAGTGGGTTTAAACTAGATTTGCAGGGAGTGGGGAACCAGAGAGCCAAAGCAAGAGAGAGGAGTGGAGGAGGGAAAAGAGGATGTGAAAATTGCAGGCACCGTTAGGTTAACGGGGTGTATGTGGTAGAAATATTCTAAGGTACACCTATTTCAATGCAAGGAGTGTTGCAAGGAATCAGTTGAGTTTAGTTAGTGCATGTGGAATTCTGGCATTGGGGCCATTAGTGAAACTTTGTTGCAGGAGGGACAGGACTGGCAGCTTAATGTTCCAGGCTTCCACTGCTTTAGGTGCACTAGAATTTGGGGGAGGTGGGAATGAAAGGGGGAGGAGTGGCACTGCTCGTCAGTTCTCAGGCAGGACAGACCAGAGGACTTGTTTATTGAGGCCAAATGGGTGGAACAAAGGAAAGGGGAAGATATGTCCACACTCGTGCGGTTGTATTATAGACCACCCAATGGTCAACTAGAATTGGAGGAGCAAATCTCTGGAGAGATAGCAGACGGCTGCAAGAAACACAAGGTGATTTAAATTTAGGGGATTTAAATTTTCCACATATTGACTAGGACTCCCAGACTGTAAAAGGGCTGAATGGCTTGGAGTTTGTCAGATGTGTTCAGGAAACTTTTCCAAATCAATATATATATATCTATAATCTACAGATGGCTAGACACAGATGGCTAGACACAGATGGCTAGACACAGATGGCTAGACACAGATGGCTAGACACAGATGGCTAGACACAGATGGCTAGACACAGATGGCTAGACACAGATGGCTAGACACAGATGGCTAGACACAGATGGCTAGACACAGATGGCTAGACACAGATGGCTAGACACAGATGGCTAGACACAGATGGCTAGACACAGATGGCTAGACACAGATGGCTAGACACAGATGGCTAGACACAGATGGCTAGACACAGATGGCTAGACACAGATGGCTAGACACAGATGGCTAGACACAGATGGCTAGACACAGATGGCTAGACACAGATGGCTAGACACAGATGGCTAGACACAGATGGCTAGACACAGATGGCTAGACACAGATGGCTAGACACAGATGGCTAGACACAGATGGCTAGACACAGATGGCTAGACACAGATGGCTAGACACAGATGGCTAGACACAGATGGCTAGACACAGATGGCTAGACACAGATGGCTAGACACAGATGGCTAGACACAGATGGCTAGACACAGATGGCTAGACACAGATGGCTAGACACAGATGGCTAGACACAGATGGCTAGACACAGATGGCTAGACACAGATGGCTAGACACAGATGGCTAGACACAGATGGCTAGACACAGATGGCTAGACACAGATGGCTAGACACAGATGGCTAGACACAGATGGCTAGACACAGATGGCTAGACACAGATGGCTAGACACAGATGGCTAGACACAGATGGCTAGACACAGATGGCTAGACACAGATGGCTAGACACAGATGGCTAGACACAGATGGCTAGACACAGATGGCTAGACACAGATGGCTAGACACAGATGGCTAGACACAGATGGCTAGACACAGATGGCTAGACACAGATGGCTAGACACAGATGGCTAGACACAGATGGCTAGACACAGATGGCTAGACACAGATGGCTAGACACAGATGGCTAGACACAGATGGCTAGACACAGATGGCTAGACACAGATGGCTAGACACAGATGGCTAGACACAGATGGCTAGACACAGATGGCTAGACACAGATGGCTAGACACAGATGGCTAGACACAGATGGCTAGACACAGATGGCTAGACACAGATGGCTAGACACAGATGGCTAGACACAGATGGCTAGACACAGATGGCTAGACACAGATGGCTAGACACAGATGGCTAGACACAGATGGCTAGACACAGATGGCTAGACACAGATGGCTAGACACAGATGGCTAGACACAGATGGCTAGACACAGATGGCTAGACACAGATGGCTAGACACAGATGGCTAGACACAGATGGCTAGACACAGATGGCTAGACACAGATGGCTAGACACAGATGGCTAGACACAGATGGCTAGACACAGATGGCTAGACACAGATGGCTAGACACAGATGGCTAGACACAGATGGCTAGACACAGATGGCTAGACACAGATGGCTAGACACAGATGGCTAGACACAGATGGCTAGACACAGATGGCTAGACACAGATGGCTAGACACAGATGGCTAGACACAGATGGCTAGACACAGATGGCTAGACACAGATGGCTAGACACAGATGGCTAGACACAGATGGCTAGACACAGATGGCTAGACACAGATGGCTAGACACAGATGGCTAGACACAGATGGCTAGACACAGATGGCTAGACACAGATGGCTAGACACAGATGGCTAGACACAGATGGCTAGACACAGATGGCTAGACACAGATGGCTAGACACAGATGGCTAGACACAGATGGCTAGACACAGATGGCTAGACACAGATGGCTAGACACAGATGGCTAGACACAGATGGCTAGACACAGATGGCTAGACACAGATGGCTAGACACAGATGGCTAGACACAGATGGCTAGACACAGATGGCTAGACACAGATGGCTAGACACAGATGGCTAGACACAGATGGCTAGACACAGATGGCTAGACACAGATGGCTAGACACAGATGGCTAGACACAGATGGCTAGACACAGATGGCTAGACACAGATGGCTAGACACAGATGGCTAGACACAGATGGCTAGACACAGATGGCTAGACACAGATGGCTAGACACAGATGGCTAGACACAGATGGCTAGACACAGATGGCTAGACACAGATGGCTAGACACAGATGGCTAGACACAGATGGCTAGACACAGATGGCTAGACACAGATGGCTAGACACAGATGGCTAGACACAGATGGCTAGACACAGATGGCTAGACACAGATGGCTAGACACAGATGGCTAGACACAGATGGCTAGACACAGATGGCTAGACACAGATGGCTAGACACAGATGGCTAGACACAGATGGCTAGACACAGATGGCTAGACACAGATGGCTAGACACAGATGGCTAGACACAGATGGCTAGACACAGATGGCTAGACACAGATGGCTAGATACAGATGGCTAGATACAGATGGCTAGATACAGATGGCTAGATACAGATGGCTAGATACAGATGGCTAGATACAGATGGCTAGATACAGATGGCTAGATACAGATGGCTAGATACAGATGGCTAGATACAGATGGCTAGATACAGATGGCTAGATACAGATGGCTAGATACAGATGGCTAGATACAGATGGCTAGATACAGATGGCTAGATACAGATGGCTAGATACAGATGGCTAGATACAGATGGCTAGATACAGATGGCTAGATACAGATGGCTAGATACAGATGGCTAGATACAGATGGCTAGATACAGATGGCTAGATACAGATCGCTAGATACAAAAGCACCACTGGCTTCAAAGCAAATAAGGTTGGATAAATCCCCAGGGCCAGACATGATATTCCCTCGGACCTTGAGGGAGGCTTGTGTAGAAATTGCAGGGGAACTGGCAGAAATATTAAACATGTCCTTTACCAAGGGTGAGGTGCCAGAGGATTGGAGGGTAGCTCACGATCGATCGATAGATAGATAGAGATATATATATATATATATATAGAAGTACCAATTAGAGAGAGTGCAATACTGGATCTCATATTAGGACAGGTGACAGAAGTATGCACAGAGGAGCATTTTGACTCCAGAGATCATAATGTCATTAGTTTCAAGTTAATAATGGAGAAAGATTAGGTCTGGGTCTTGGGTTGAGATTCTAAATTGAAGAAAGACCAACTTCAAGGAAATTAGAAAGGATCTAGAATGTGTGGAAAGGGATGTTGTTTTCAGGCAGGGATATGCCTTCAAAGAAGAAATTTTGAGAGTACAGAGAGTTTGTATGCTCCGGCCAGGATCAAAGGCAAGTTTAAAAGATATAGGAAACCTTTATTTTCGAGGGATATGGATCTGGTTTGGAAGGAAGAGGTGTATAACAGGTGCAGATAGCATGAAGCAAATGAGGAACTTGAGGAGTATAAAAAATGCAAGAAAAACCTCGAGAGAGAAATCAGGAAGGTTAAAAGACCTGAGGTTGCTTTGGCAGACAATGTGAAGGAAAATCTTAAGTGTTTCTACAGGTATATTAAAAACAAAAGGACAGTAAGAGACAACATTGGTCCCCTTGAAGATCAGAGTGCTCAACTTTCCATGGAGCCAGAAGAGATGGCAGAAGAACTTAAATGTTTTTTTTTAAATCAGATTTCACTCAGGAAATGGGCATGGAAGTCATGGGAAGTAAGGAAAACAAGCAGTGAGGTCATGGGATCTATACAGATTAAAGAGAAGGAAGTGTTTGCTGTCTCAAAGCAAATAAGGTTGGATAAATCCCCAGGGCCTGACATGATATTCCCTCGGACCTTGAGGGAGGCTTGTGTAGAAATTGCAGAGGAACTGGCAGAAATATTAAACATGTCCTTTACCAAGCGTGAGGTGCCAGAGGATTGGAGGGTAGCTCACGATGTTCAATTTGTCCACCGTGTGCTGGGGAAA